>NC_044996.1:37587679-37709940 GCF_008728515.1 Papio anubis
AAAAAAAAAAAAAAGATATTGAAGTATTTTAAAAGTATATTACTACTGAAAATTGTCATGATTTTTGTTCTCTAAAATGCAGGCATTTTAGTCAATGAAATAAAGTAATATTCGTATAGTTGCCAAAGGCTCTGTTAATATTATTTGTCATAATTAAGAAATTATAGCTGTTACTTTTCTTTATTGGACATTCTAGTTGGAATTATTGATACACCTTATAGACAACATTCTGATTTTTATCAAAGTTTGTAATTTATTAATCACAAAACTCCAAATGTGATTTAATTGCATGTTTCTATTTGCAGCTGAGTTTTTATAACTTTTAGGTGCTGATAGAATTCATTTTATAGGAAGATGTTATGGTTCCAATTTTACATGTTAAAGTTAGTATTTACATGTATTTTGTCCCTTAGACAAAGGAAAGCACATTTGTTCCAGGAGTTAAAAAATTTTCTCCACTAAAGGTCTGAAATTATTAAAATCACAGTATAGATTCTTAAGAAAATCCGTTGTCACAAGATATCTTATTAAATTAAGAATTGCAAGTTGTTAAATTCCCATGACATTGTTTCCAGAGTTGAAAACTAAAAAAAAATTTAATGATTGAGTCATTAAAATGTATTTTATTGCTAAATGTTCAATATTTCAGAATTGGCCTGTTATCTATTTATTTCCTGATGGTTGATACTATTTTATTTTTATTTTTAAATTTTGTGGGTACATAGTAGGTGTATATGTTGATGAGGTACATGTACATGAAATGTCTGATCCTTGATAGTAAAACAAGGATAACATCAACATTGTGTTACAGATTTTTTTTTCTCCTTGATGTTACGAAAAAAAGCATGCATGCAAAAATAATGTTCTGATATTTAAAAGATGATTTGAGGTACTGTGTTTAATACAATATAAAGTGGATAAACTTAGAAATTTTACTGTGGCTATTAATTGTTGACCCAATTTACCAGCTAGTGAAATGAGTTAGAAATCAAACTTCTTGAATCAGTGTGAATGAATACAACCTGTCTGTTTCAGAGCACGTCTTCTTACAGGAAAGTCAACAGATTCTTAAGGGAAAATGTTTCATAGATGCTATTAAATATACAGAGCTGAATTTCTTCCTTATTGACATGTTCTTAAACTAAATAGTTTTTATTTATTCTTGAAGGTTGAACCAGCTCCCCTTTGATAAAACATCAATGACAAGATTACTTTTGATGAAATGCCGAGCACTTGGTCAAAATATTGAGTGTAAATTAGTGTAACCATTGTGGAAAGTGGTGTGGCAATTCCACAAAGAGCTAAAAATCAGAACTACCATTGAACCCAGCAATCCGAGTACTGAGTATATACCCAAAGAAATATAAATCATTCTATCATAAAGAGATATGCACTCATATGTTCATTGAAGCACTACTCACAATAGCAAAAACATGGAATCAACCTAAATGCATCACTGGTAGACTAGATAAATACCCATCTATGGTACACCATGAAATGCTATGTAGTCATATATAGAATGAGATCATGTCTTTTGTAAGAACATGGATGGATCTGGAAACCATTATCCTTAGCAAACTAGTGCAGGAACAGAAAACCAAATAACACATCTTTTCTGAAGTGGGAGCTAAATGATGAGAACAACATGGACACACGGAGGGGAACAACAGACACTGGGACCTACATGAGGGTAGAGGGTGGGAGGAGGAAAAGATTAACAAATTAGTGCTAGGCTTAATACCTGGGTGATAAAATAATCTGTACAGTAAACCCCCGTGATACAAGTTTACCAATATAATAAAGCTGCACAGGTACTCTTTAACTAAAAAGTTAAGAAAATTCTATAAAAATAATTGTTCATAAATGTAAAATAGGTCTAAGGGCAAAGGAGAGAGAGACAGGAGGGGCTGTTGTGCAACTAGATGGAAAAGCAGTTTCTATACACAGTTGTTTTTCTTGTGGACAACAAAGCAGAAAATGTCATTTAGAGCCACCTAATGAGGGTATGATGGACTCTAGCCTTCCTAATATGCATATTTAGACATCATGGCATTAGTAAGCATTAGTACACAGCATTCCTGGTAACTGAATGCTGATTTTCAAAGTGCCCTTGGCTTCCAAATAGCTAAAAAGGCATTGGTGAGCAGATGTCCATTGTGTGATGAAAAGTCTAATTGTATTTGCCTTGTCTAAGAGAGAGACAGCCAGGACAGTCAGGTAGGTCAAAGAATGTGGGCAGGACTTACATATTGCGTCTGAAGAGAAAACTTGGAAAACTCAGTTGGATAGCTAATGAGACAACTTACAGGCCTCAGGCTGGGTCTGTGTCTGCAAAATAATTAAGGAAAGGCGAGAATTGAAGGCTTAAATCAGAAAACGCAGGCCCACAAACCTTCTGAACACTATCATAGAACACAGGAGCATTGAAACCAGTCAGAACTGTGCTTTTGGATTCCAGCTATAGCATCTAAAAACTATGTGAAATTGGAGAAACTAATTCACCTCTTTAAGCTTTAGTCCTCTCAGCCATAAAATGATGATGATAATCATACCATAGGTTGCTGTGAGGATTGTGTAAAATAATGTATATACAAATAGCACTTAGTATATTGTTTGGTTCATAGTAAGAGCTCAAAAAATACTAACAGTTTTTAGCAGTTTAAACAATGAAGGCAAATGTGTTTGGGAGGGTCTCTTACATTTGATTCCTTGAGGCAGAGCCTGAGATAGGGATTATTTGGGAATGATACAAGTGGCAATTTCAGGGCCACCTCCCACTATGCTTTAATAGAATCAAAAATGATTTTGAAAGCTGATTGTACACATCTGTTCCCAACTCTGTACTGGGGGATGTTATGTTGATAGCTGGAAACCAGCTATGGTAGGCTGTGTTTACATCATGGAAACCAGCAAATGCTATAATCACCCTTGCTCACACTGTCCCTCCAGCTAATTGTTAATCATTTACCAACACATTATTCAATGCAACTAAATAAGGGAAAGATATTTTGAAGCTTGATGCCCACACACAATTTTGAACGTAGGGTAAAGGCGGAATTGATACAGGTCCCAGATATCTAGAAACAGCTAAAAGACACAATGGCTTTCTTAATATATACAAATATTTCCCTAAGTACCTAATTTTGAATGTATCACACTCAATCACTTTTGTTTTTATTACTCACCCTTTCACCACCCTCTGTTGATAATAATCTGGTCCTAGCAATGGATTGGACTGCTGCAATAAAATGAATTTTAACAATATACCACAAAGATTCAGCTGGACAAGAGTACAAACCTGACTCAACAATCTAACGTCACTCAGAGGGACAATGAAATAATGTACACCACAGTTGATTTCTCCAAAAGGATCCTATACACTGACCCAAAAAGACAGTTCAAAGTCTGTGGCACTACTTCCCAAACTAAGTAATTAAATTCACTAGAAGTATTTTGAAGCCATATTTAGGACCCTTGCAAATTATTCTAATTCACTTTCTTGTAGACAACTTTATACAAACAGTTACAAACTGGGTCAGACTGGGAATGTCATAAAAATAAGCCTCAAGGATTCCTTTTAGTGCTTAAACACAATAATTTAAAATAAAAGGTTTTTAAAAAAAATTTCCAAATCCCCAACCATCACCTCACTGTTTGGGGAAAATAAAAACAAAACAAAAGAAAAAAATCACTGAATCTTATTTTCCAGATTTACTAAGTCTCCTCTGGGAGTTAAGAGGCATTTAGAATAAAAGCTTCCCCACCCCAACTACATGTCAGGCATTGAAAGAATAAGAAGCTGCTCAGCTTCATCAAACAGCAAATGGTACTGATGGATTACACTGCCAGGTATCCTAAATCTGATATAAAAAAACCACAAGCAGCAGATTTTTTAAGTTTCCCTGAAACTCTTGGAGCAATACGTTCTGAACCTACAAGCAGTCTGACATTTGGATGGATCTTTACATTTATTCATGACATTGGATACAATGGCATTATTGATACAAATTAGGATAAATAATACTGAATACAAAAGTAACTATGTTTGGGGTTATTTTAATAACTTATTGGTTGGCTATATTTTTAATTATACAAACAATATATGCCCATGTTTTAGAAAAAATAACATTATAATATTCTTCAATTATTCTTAGGGCCAGCCATTACCAATTCTTTAGGACTCAGTTTCCCTGTGACCTCTGCTGACTTTCCTTTTGTAAGGCACCCCTTCTTATTTCTACTGTTCACCATTGTGGTTCTTTCTTTTTTTTGTTCTTTGTTATTCATTACAATTTGTAATTAATTCATCTAACATATCTCATAAAACCTAAAATGGCATTGTTACTAACATCATTATTTTATGAGTCACTAGGAAAGGAAAGGATTTGTAATTAAATTGATAGAGTGCTTTATTATCATATGAATTTTGCAATGCCACCTTCATAATGTAAACTTCATGGTTGCAGTGATTGTTTCTGTCTTTATCACTGTTGAAGTTTTAGTGCCTAGCACAGTGCCAGGCTCAGTAAGTGTATGTTGAATGAGTGGATCGGGTCATGTTAATCATACTGTTATGTATCATTCCATGTCAGTACATTGTTTGCAATATTTTTATAGTATTTATTTCTAACATTTGTATAGTATCCTACTCTATTTATTTAATCACTCCTTTTTGATATATATTAACAGTGTTTCCAATTTACCTGCTATTAAACAATGTTCAATGAGTATCTGTGTACATACAATTTGAGTATTAGTGTAGGTATGTCTCTAAGATAAACTCTTAGAATTGGAATTGTTGAGTCAGAAAGTACACCTATTTTTAATTTAGATATATTGATGAATACAGGATTTTGTTTCTGTTCTTTGAACACACAGTATAGAAGAGATGTTCTTACCATAAGAGTTATGTTTGAGCAGCCTATGTGAACATTTTTCCACTTTTATAGTGTTTCTACTGAGTCTCAAGGGGTAAGTATTCATCTAGCTTTGTTAAAGACATGCTCCAAGATGTTCTATGTTTCACCAACATCTCTGCTTTGGAAGAGACTAGGTAACACCTACTTCCTTAAATCTATCCTGTACACTATCACCAGATTAATCTATTCAAACACTGTTTTCATCACATTAATCTCTTATTGGAAAACCTGCATTGGTTTGAGATTATGCACAATTTTGAATGTTTTTTTTTCATACTTTTCTGTTTTCCAAATGTACTAGTATATACATGTATTGGTTTTATACTTTAAATATATAAATATTATAAGTAAATGAAAGAAAGTAGCAGTTTCTGTTGCCTGAAAGCCAATAGCAAATCAATATAAATGTATTTACTTCTCTAACCAAAAAGGAAAAACTCTAAACCGTGCGTGTGTGTGTGTGTGTGTGTGTATGTGTGTGTGTGCATTTCTAGTGACTTCCCACATTGCCAAGTTTAAAATATCTCAGCCTGATATACAAGGCTTTCCATGTTCTATTCTCAACATAAATTTCCACGGTTGTCACTGATCAATCACCTTTGTGAACTCTTTATTCAAGGAAAATTAATCTGATCATGGTCTCTGCAACATGTCTTCCATTGTAGCTTTCTTTCTTCACATAATTTGCCTGACCACTTAGAATCTTTATTCCTCTTCTTCACTGTAAATCCTAAAAATCTCTATAGGCTAAAATAAAATTCTATCACTTCGGAAAATATCTGTCTTTCATTAGTTTACTGTGAAAGCTTTTTTTTTTTTTTTTCATCATGTGAGATAACACTAAGTTGACAACTATTTTATACAGAAAAATTATTTGTTAGTTTTTCATATCTGTAAATATTGTCCAAATATTATGAAAACCTAAAGCTGCATTGTTTAATAGTCACATGTGTTTGTTTAGATTTTAAATTTATCTGAATTTAAATTAATGAGTTATTAGCTTATCACTAACTTAGTCAAGCAGAGGCTTTAGCAGCCACACATGACCAAAACTACAGACTTTACAGAATTAGTTCAGAAATACCACTAAGCAAACAAACAACAGCAGACCATGGTGGGGGCTGGGGGGAACATGATTTCCAGAGTTACCACATTATATTACTTAACATTTTCAATTTTAACTCAAAATATATAAAACACTCAGAAAAATAAGAAAGCATTGTTCATACACAGTAAATAAAATAGTAAATAAAAACTGTCCCCTAGGGAGCCCAGACATTGGACTTACTAGACAGAGATTTTAAATCAGTTATTTTAAATATGGTCAAAATACGGTAATTGGAGGAAGTAATGTCTAAAAAACTAAATGAAAGTATAAAACCAATGTCTCTCTGCATAGAAAATGTTAACAAAGAGAAATAAATTATTTTTAAAAGAAATACCAGGTAGAAATTCTGGCGTTGAAACGTATAATAACTGAATTAAAAATTTGACTTGAAATAGTCAACAGCATCTTTGAGCAAACAGAATCAGTGAACTTGAAAATAAGTAGAAGTTATGCAATATAAAAATTAGAAAAAATAATGAGGAAAAATAAATAGCGCCTCAGAGACCTGCAGAACAACACAAAATTACTAAGATACACACAGTAGGATTTCCGAAAGTAGAAAAGGAAAAGAAGAAAGCAGAAAGAATATTTCAAAAAATTATGGCTGAAAATGTCTTAAATTTCATGAAAATATTAATGTATACATCTAGGAAGGTGAGTAAACCCCAAATAGCACAAATAAAATATAATTTAAAATAAGTCCTCAGTTGTGCTAATTACATTTCAAGTGTTCAATAGCCACATGTGGGTAGTGGCTAACATGTTGAATATTGCAGATATAGAAAATTTTCATAATTGCTGGAAGTTCTATTTGATAGCACTGACCTAGCATATAAAACTTATACATTGACATTTGTTGTTCTCTAGTTCCCAGGTTCTGAATATCTCCAATCCACTTATCTATAGCCACTCATACACACACACACACACACACATCTATAAGCTCAGCCTTGTTTCTAGAACAAATTATATCTATTATATCAGCAAGAATTTTAGGAACTTTACTTTGTGCCACAAGACACAGTATTGAGTTACTCTTTCTCATAATCCCATCCTTGCCTTGTGCTCTATTTTTGGTTACTGAGTTTCTAACTTGCTTTTAGAGCAAAGTGGCCATCTTGAGTCCTTTGTTATTGTTGTTGAATTCCTATTTACATTTGTTTCATGTGCCAAAGTACAGTTCCCTGCCTTATTAGAGTTTAGGATCATAGTTCCTCTATGACTGAACTCTGCTTTTCCATTGCCAATTTCCTACACATGGACTAAAAACCTTCAAAACTAAAGCTCAAAGCTGGAGCTGCTAATTTCTGTTCACGTCTTTATTAAACATTAATAATAGGAGAGTGTTCTCAATAAATTCCAGACACAGCCTAGCTGCCGTCATTCTCACTATATCTCTGAAATATTAATTATATTACTTTTATTTTAGACATATGGAACTTGAAGCTCAGAGAGATTATATAACGTGTCTAAAGTCATCCAGTGAATAACTGATAGATTTGGAGGTTTAATCATATTCATGTGGCTCCAGAATCCATGTATCTTCTACCATTCTGTATTCTCAACATCAAAGACTAGCTCTTGATAGTATATTCTAAGCTAGTGACTGGTGTCATGTAACCAGACACAATCTTTTACATAGTTATGTAGCAGACATCCCTTATTCCAATAATCTGCCTCAATTGTTGCCTCTTCCAATTTGGAGTTGCTTATTGCTGTCTTTGTCCCACCTACTTCATTACTTCCTGATAAATCCTTGATGTTGACTGTGGTAGTAAAGTAATTGCCTGTGATCTGAATATCATGCTTTGTTTGTTGAATTGGACTTCTTTGCAGGACCTACATTTGAGTTTGCCTCATCAGATCCTACTCTAATACAAGGGAGACATCTAGTTCCCTGACCCTAATCTCCCTCAGTCCTTTCAGTATTAATGTCATTAAATAAATCAAATGTGGTCTAAATATAACACTGCTTGGCCCAGAGCCTTGTACATTGTAGGGATAAATAGATATTTGAGGTTGTAATGCAAATAGTGAATCCTTAATATGAAATGTTAAAAATGTGCATGCAATAAGTCTTAATTGCTCAGATACTTTCAGGTGTGGATGTCCCCTATGTGGTAGAAATATCCTCGGAATCAAAAACGGAAGCATTAAGAAGTAACTTAGAATCACGGAGGAGGATGACACTTGAGGCAAGCTAAACACAACAAATAATAAAAATAAAGACTATTGTTTTATTTATTGCTGTTAATAATATTAGTAATATAAATTTGAGAAGAGGATAATAAGTTACCATTTGAGTGGAGAATATATCTCAAACATTATGGTATGTTCTTTACATATATTATATTTAATTTAACCTCCCAATATTGAAACATAAGTTAGTAAATCATATGTTTTTTCTAAATAAAAGTTTAAATACCTTAACCAATTTCACAAAGTAACTCCAGAATCTCTGCAAAAAATAAATTTAGGAGTGGTAAACAAAAGAAAGAATAAAGGGATTTTTTTTTTTTTTTCTTTGAGGGCTGCTAGATACCAAGATTTATTACGGGATTTGTCTTGAAGTTTTACTGGCAGAGTAACACATTGTCTTTGATTATAGGTGTAACTTTAATTGGTGGCTAATAGGAATTATGGGCAGTGGGAGGCAGAGATAAAAGCACTGCCGCTGCTAAACTAGTAAACTGTGCGCTAGGATTTCAATATAGATTGTCTGAATTCAAACTCGGAACTATAGCACAATTAAAATTCCACTCAAATATACATTTCAAATAGGAATTCCAACACTGTCCCCTGGGAGGTGAGTCCTGTGATCTGATCAGAGTTTTATCTCTAAGGTACAGGTTATTTCAGGAGTAATTTCAATCTGGAGCATCTATGTTTTAGTAAAGCAGTGGCACTTTTTTGCAAAACAATCGACACAATCCTTCAGATTTATGTTTGCAGAGATTTTAGGTCATTGTATCCAGTGGTTTTCCTTGGCTGCCCATAGGCCGTGAATGATCTTTGAAGAGGTCTTTCTTGATTCACCCATTAGTATGACTTCTTATTTCCTGTCCCCCAAGAACATCCAGCTGACTGATAACTTCCACAATGCAGATGATTTCTGCATCTGTCAAGAGAGCTCTGCAGAAGGAGACTGAGATGGCTGCTATGTTCCTTTATTGATGACTGACCAAATTGCCTATCAACAATGTCACCTCTCAAGGCAACTATCAAATAAGACAAACTATGAGAATTTAGAAAAGTTTCCAAAGAAAGAAAGCAGTTCAAGTCTTTAGTTACAGAGATCATCTCACTTTTGTCTCTCAACTTACAGGGCCTGGTGCTGTGTGAGAAGTGAAAATTTCCTTAGCGAGCAAGTTATTGTGTGAGGTCTGCCCATTAACTGATTGCTGAACAAGTGACAACACAGAATCCCTATGGGTTTTGGAACTGTGCTGATTTCAGATTCTCTTTGTGCTATAGCATTCAAACTATAAAAAGGTACATGATGAGTTAGGTCATATATGCATTTTTATTTTTATTTTCACTGCTTATCCAAACATAGAAAAGCAAATGCTGCAGACTCATGCCTTCTGCTTATTTGCCACTGGTGGAAAGTCCTCTCAGTACCTACAGAGGTGCTAATGCTTAAGGAGGAAGCACAGAGGGTTCAGATATAGATTGATACCAATGAATGTTCTAATACATAATTCAAAATATCTTCCTGAAATGTCCTTAGTGATTCAAAATAAAAGAAAGCTACAATGGTCTTTCAACAGCTGTTTCTGTCTGGTGAAAGCTAGATGGCCACATTGTGCTGTAGGGGAGTGATTTCAATCAGACAAAGGAGTTTGTGCTTCCCTGTAGTTTCTCAGTGATATTCATTTTTAAAATGAATGTTCAGTCTTTCAGGCCACAAAATGTTCAATTGAACAAATTCTAAGTCATTTATTGAAATGTACTACAATGACCTAAAAGATATAGTAATTATCAAATGGGAATGCCTAGATACAAAGGAAGATAATGCAAACTGAATTAAAAATACAGAAAAATGGCTTCCAGGCAAAAGAAATGCAGGAAACTCTCCCCTCTCCCAAGGTTGACACTACTTTAGGTCTCCTTTCTGTGTGAAAAGGATTTGCACTAGGCTGAGTAAAGCAGGGCTTTTTACACTATAATGATGCCTTTGCTTTCCTCAGTTCCTTAAAGCTGAGTTTTATTGATGCTTCCATTAGGCAAATATATGCCCCAGCTCCTGACTGAGACAGAGAGTTTAGCTGTAATCTAAGCCACAATCATCACTGTGGCTTAGGAGTAAGCTACCATCCCAGTCTGGATTTTAGTCACAAGTTTGGGGTTCCTAAATTGTTTTCCAGTTATACTTGACTACCACATATGCCCTTAATTTTGTGTCTAAAGGTACTTATGTACCTAGTTTGCCCCAAGATTCCAGCTTTCCTGACTTCAAATTATATGAAAGAGGTATAGTAACCAAAACAGCATGACACTGAAAAAACAAAACAAAACAAAACAAAAAACAGACACATAGACCAATGGAACAGAACAGAGAACTCAGAAAAAAATTTACACACCTACAGAGAAGTAATTTTTGATAAGGGTGCCAAGAACTTACACTGGGGAAAAGAGTCTCTTCAGTAAATGGTGCTGGGGAAGCTGAATATTTATAAGCGGAAGAATCCTTATCTGTTGCTGTATACAGAAATCAAATCAAAATGGATTAAAGCCTTAAATCTAAGACTTTAAATTACAAAACTTCTACAGGATGTCATTGGAGAAAATCTCCAGGATATTGGTCAGGGCAAAAGATTTCTTAAGCAATACCCCACAAGAACAGGCAACCAATGCAAAAAATGGATAAATGGGATCACATGAAGTTATTATAAAAATCCTCTGCACACTAAAGAAAACGATCAACAAAATGAAGAGACAATCCACAGAACGGGAGAAAATATTTGCAAACTACCCATGTGACTAGGATGAATAACTAGAATATATAAAGCCCTCAACTAACGCTATGGGAAAAATTCTAATAATCCGATTTAAGATGGACAAAATATTTAAATAGACATTTCTCAAAAGAAGATATACAAATGGCAAACAGGCTTATGAAAAGGTGATCATCAGAGAAATGCAAATCCAACCTGCAATGAGACATCGTTTCACCCAGTTAAAATGGCTTATAACCAAAAGTCAGGTAATAACAAATGCTTGTGATGTTATGGAGAAAAAGGAAGGCTCATATGGTGTTGATGGAAATGTAAATTAGTATGACTACTATGGAGAACAGTTTAGAGGCTTCTCAAAAAGCTATAAATACAGCTACTATATGATCCAGCAATCAAAGTGCTGGGTACATACCCTAAAGAAAGGAAATCGGGGTATTGAAGAGATACCTGCACTTCCATATTTGTTACAGCACTATTCACAATACGCAAGATTTGGGTGCAACCTGAGTGTCCATCAACAGATAAGTGGGTAAAGAAAATGTAGTACTTATACACAATGGAGTATTATTCAGCCATCAAAAAGAATGAGACCTAGTCATTTGCAACAGCATGGATGGAACTGGAAGTCATTATGTTAAGTGAAATGAGCCAGGCACAGACAGACAAACATCACATGTTATCACTCATTTGTGAGATCTAAAAATCAAAACAATTGAACTCATGGAAATAGAGAATAGAAGAATGTTTACCAGTGGCTGGGAAGGATAGTGAGGGGTCACTGGGGAGGAGGGGATAGTTAATGTGTACAAAATTGAAAGAATGAATAAGATCTAGTATGTAACAGCATAACAGGGGGACTATAGTCAACAATGTTTTAATTGTACATTTAACATAACTAAAAGAATACAATTGGATTGTTTGTAACAGAAAGGATATGTGCTTGAGGGAATGGATACCCAATTTTCCATGATGAGATTATTACACATTGCATTACTGTACCAAAATATCTCATATGCCCCATAAATATGTACATTGACAATGTACTCACAAAAATTATAAAATTACAAAAAATCCAACCTGTATTTTATATACTCATTGATAGTATACATTGATAGTATACATACAGCTGAATATTTTGTGCATGACATAATAAATGGTGTTACCACATAAAGTTGAAGATAATTAAATTTAAATTTCAGATAAACAATTTTTTTTTTCTTTCTTTTTTTAGACTGAGTCTCACTCTGTTGCCAGTCTGGAGTACAGTGGTGCGATCTTGGCTCATTGCAACCTCCAGCTCCCAGATTCAAGCGATTCTCCTGCCTTAGCCTCCTGAGTAGCTGGGACTACAGGAACACACCACCACTCTCAGCAAATTTTTGTACTTTTAGTAGAGATGGGGTTTCACCATGTTGGCCAGGATGGTCTTGATCTCCTGACCTTGTTATCAGCCCACCTCAGCCTCCCAAAGTGCTGGGATTACAGGCGTGAGCCACCGCGCCAGGCCAACAACTTTTTTTTTTTCTTTTCCTAAGTTTATTCCAAACATTACATAAGATATAGGTATACTAAAATACTGTTCTTTTTTTCCTAAAATTCAAATTTGACTAAACATCCTGATTCTCATTTGCTAATTTTCAGCACCCTGATTATATTTTCATATTTTTCAGAGACTATGAAACCAAAACTATTGTCCATTGATCTTGATGCATGTCCACAACTGATATTACACGGAATGATAAAACATGATAATAAAAATAGCCAGGTTGCATTAGAAATGTTTTGAGTTCCTCAAATTCAATTGCAAATGCCCTGTGCAATATGCCCCATAAGTAGTCATCTATCTTATTACTAGACACTTTCAATGGCAGGAAATTGCCACTTTCTTAAACACAGTGCAACTGATGCTTGCACTGATAATTTAGTAATTATTTGTTGAATTAAACAAATTCTCTTTTTGTGATGATTTCTCATATTTGTCTTAGTCTTGGAGGCCACTAAGAAAAAGATAAATCACTTTTCCATGTGTCAACGCTTCACATTTCTGACTATAGTGGTCAAATCTTGGTATAAGTTTTGCTCTTCAATAAATATTTTCAGTTCCTTCAACTGTCTTCTATAAACTATTACGTCAAGTCATCTCATACACTAGCAAATACTTATTTTGTACCTTCTGTGTATTAGGCACTGTGCTTGGTGAAATGACACTGTAGTGAAGAGTATAAAATTTTCCACCTCTCAGTACACTTTTAGTCTAATGGGGGAGGTTATGTAAGAGGACAAACACATACAAAGCTTTGTAACAACTGCTGTAATAAAATTATGAACGAGATCATTAAGGAACATAAAGGAAGGAGAATGTAAATCTACCTAGAAGACACAAGGGAGAGGGAGTGAGGGAAAATGTTCAGAGAAGGATTAGTGTGTTACGACTGAGAAGTGTTTTAAATGTTCCATGGGAATTTTTCATTTGAACAAGGGGATAGACAGCAGAGATTGCTAAATTCAATTGGTATTTTAACATCCTTATGCTGTGTGACCTCTCTGCTACATCAGACAAGTTGATTACTTCCTTCTTGAAGCACTAGGTTTCTATTACATCATACTCTGCTCTAACCATTCTTTTTCTCTTTCATGGGCTCCTTCTGGTTCTGCCTCTTTTCCTTCACTGTTGTTCTGGACAGCTCTGTCCCATATACACTACTTTTCTCATTTTATGAGAAAATGAGAAATTTTATTTACTTTAGCAATTTCACTTACTTTTTTTGTGATATTTACTACCATGTTAAATGTTGATAACTTTGGAACATATATCTCCATCCCAGACTGGGCTTTATATGTATGTGTAAAATGCTTACTTGACATTTTTACCTAGATGGTCCACAATCACCTTAAACTCAATATGTCCACACCAAAGTCCTTATCCCATGTTCATTACTGACACGGAACTAACTCTACCTACAGAATCACCTACATTAGAAATGTGTGGGCATTTCTGACTTTGCTTTATTTTTCTATACATATGGCACCAAATCCTACATATTTATTTGCCTCTTTCTCTCTTTCAAATCTGTCTTATATAATAGCCCTAAGTTCAGGATCTCATCATCTATACCTTGGACTTACACAGCCATGCCTTAACTCACTTCCCTGACTCTAGTTATTTTCATCACTCATCAACTCTTCTCACAGTTACCAAAATGATCTATATCAAATACAATCAGGGAACTTGACTTCTGACACAACGGCATTAGGAGTTCCACTGATACAGTCCCCAGTGAAACTGGAGAAAACTAAAAACAATCAGAAACATTTAACATCTCTGAAAATGTTTCTAAAGGCAAATAGCAAATGAAGAAAAATCTGTCCCAGAATATATATGAAAATTCAGAAATAAAGGCCAGAGACTGTGATATTTGACCCAATACCACTTCTTCCCCAAACCCAGCCTAGCAAGACAGAAACTTTACTCAGATTGCTTCAGCTAAGAACACTGGACTCCCTGTCCCCACAATGCCCAGACAGAGGCCTTATTTTTAGGGACAACAAGGTATTAGCATTTTTCATCCTGTCTCTTGCTACCTGATAGTGAGGATAAGTCCTAGACAAGTGTGATTAAGAAGTTGGGGTTCCCTTCTGCCTGTCCCACTCATGGGAAATGGGCTATACTTTGATTAGTACTCTGAGAATACTAGGGCCCTTACCTTTCTTGGTCTTGCTTGTGATGTGGCAATCCCATGCTAGCAAGTTGAGGTTATCTCAGTCTGCTGTCCATCCTCTCTACTGAGTGCTCTCAACAGCTAGAGCAGGGATGTCACTCAGAAAGAAGCTTGCCATTGTTCCAACACCTAGCTCCAGAACCATGACTCAAGTATTTAGCCTAGAGGCATTAACAGGCCATAAAATAGCTCCTAATTTCTGCCCAAAGAAACCATATTTACCTGTAAAGGAGAATAAAGTTCTAGCCTAAACACTCTTAAAAAATGAAGGGGTTTATTTTTGAGGTAACTAAACTGTTCTAAAATTGACTATAATGATGGTTGCACATACCTGTGAACATACTAAAAACCATTGAACTGTATACTTTAAAAGGGTAAACTATGTAGTCTGTGAATTATACCTCACTAAAGCTGTTAAAAATAATGCTAAAATATAAAACACCATTATCAAAGACCACTAAATTTTTAAAGAAATGATAATCAGATAATTTCATGTTTGTTACTAAAATTATTTCATGGCTCTCTGATGCTCACAGAATAATGTCCAAGTTTCTTACCATGAACCTTGTAAGATAGCTCCTGCCTCTCTCTGCAGTCTTAGCTAAGGTCAGCTTTCTATCTCTCACTCTGCCGTATATCAGTATCAAACGCTTTGTGCTTCCTACATATACTTTTCTATTCATTACCTTCATAACTTTGCTCATGCTGTATACTCTCTATCAGAAATTATTGGTTAATACTTATTTACTCCGAGTTCAGGTCTCACTTCCTCCAAGACAATTTTCTACCCTGTATGTAGATTTCCTACTGACTTACTGTAGTCTTCTCCTCTGAACCTTCATAAAAATCTCCATCTTTACATCATATGTATTATAATAATTTACATGGCTTTTTCTTCCATAAAAGTATGAGAGAATTAAGGGCTAAAATGAGTTTTTATCTCTAATACATAGCCCAATGTCCAATATTATATTTATTTTAGGTGTAAATACCAGCAAATGCAAAAGCATGAGGGACGCATGAGGGAAACTATACTTAATCTGAATGAGAAATAATATACTAAAGTGTCAAATTCAGGCAGTGTTAAGTGGAGATGAAGAGAATAGGGGGGTTGAAGAAAGATTCAAGAGTAGAAATGGCAAAATGTAGTGATAAATATCGGTTGTCTGGAGTAAGTTAAAGGAATCAAGTCTGGTTCCCAGGTTTCAGGTTAAAGGACGTATAAATAAAATTTTATTTATTATCTGGGAGTAAAATTTTATTTTACTCCCAGATAATAAATATATTCATGGAAAAATGGATGTCATTGTGTGAGCATTGATGTGGTAATAGATGGTAGCATAAGCAGTGGAGATGATAATTTTAATTTTTGATTTCTTGAATTTGAGATGTCAAGTGCACAACAAACTAGAGACAACTAGTAAGCAGTTGGAAACGGAGAAATACAGATGTGAGAACTAGAGAAAAATTGTGGCTGCTGATACACATTTGGGAATTATTAATTTCCAGATGAAATTGTTGCCTTAAGGTATAAATTTAGAAGGAAATACTCACTTAGAGGGAAGGACCCAGAATTTAACACGATACTCCGGGTGCACTCTGTGAAGCACAAGAAACTAATGAGACTATGGACCTATCACATCCTTCCATCCAGACACTAAATTTTTGTTAATATAACTTAGGGTTACATTAGCTTTCTTAGCAGATACTTTACAGAACTGATTGATAATGATCAGTGAAAATGTTTACGTCTTTTACTTATAGAGGTTGTATTCTCAAACTGATACATATGCAGTTGGCTTTCTGGACATAAGTAAATTCTGGCATTTATCCACATTTAATTATATCTTGTTAGCATTGGCCATCACTCTAGCATATTCAGATCTCATCAAACCTCATTATATCCTTCAATATATTTACTATTCTTCCCAATTCCTTCACACTTAGAGATTATATGATTATGTGATTCATAAAACACAAGAATTTAACAAATTGTTGGGAGTATCAGGCTGAGGACGGATTCCTCACTAAAAATTTTTCTTCAGAATAGCAATATATTAATCAGCCTCTTTGGTTGGGGCCACTTCAGCAGTTAACAATTCTCCCAATTGTACTAACAACTAGCCACATTTCTCCATTTGTCCACATTTATCTCATTACCTACCAAATCAAATATCAAATCAAATCTCACTGATACAGTTTGGATTCACTTCTTTAATGAATTCCCCTGATACATCAGTCTAGTTAACTTTAGTAGACAAGGTAACTAGTTATCTTGTCAAAAAAGGTATTAGTTTGGTATCACTTATTTTTAGTAGGCTCAAGTCAGATAGACACCAGTGACAATTGCATCTAGTGGCTCACTATGCTTTTATTTTTTTATTTTTTATTTATTTATTTATTTATTATTATTATACTTTAAGTTGTAGGGTACATGTGCATAACATGCAGGTTTGTTACATATGTATACTTGTGCCATGTTAGTCTGCTGCACCCATCAACTCGTCATTTACATCAGGTATAACTCCCAATGCAATCCCTCCCCCCTCCCCCCTCCCCATGATAGGCCCCGGTGTGTGATGTTCCCCTTCCTGAGTCCAAGTGATCTCGTTGTTCAGTTCCCACCTATGAGTGAGAACATGCGGTGTTTGGTTTTCTGTTCTTGTGATAGTTTGCTAAGAATGATGGTTTCCAGCTGCATCCATGTCCCTACAAAGGACGCAAACTCATCCTTTTTTATGGCTGCATAGTATTCCATGGTGTATATGTGCCACATTTTCTTAATCCAATCTGTCACTGATGGACATTTGGGTTGATTCCAAGTCTTTGCTATTGTGAATAGTGCTGCAATAAACATACGTGTGCATGTGTCTTTATAGCAGCATAATTTATAATCCTTTGGGTATATCCCCAGTAATGGGATGGCTGGGTCATATGGTACATCTAGTTCTAGATCCTTGAGGAATCGCCATACTGTTTTCCATAATGGTTGAACTAGTTTACAATCCCACCAACAGTGTAAAAGTGTTCCTATTTCTCCACATCCTCTCCAGCACCTGTTGTTTCCTGACTTTTTAATGATCGCCATTCTAACTGGTGTGAGATGGTATCTCATTGTGGTTTTGATTTGCATTTCTCTGATGGCCAGTGATGATGAGCATTTTTTCATATGTCTGTTGGCTGTATGAATGTCCTCTTTTGAGAAATGTCTGTTCATATCCTTTGCCCACTTTTTGATGGGGTTGTTTGTTTTTTTCTTGTAAATTTGTTGGAGTTCTTTGTAGGTTCTGGATATTAGCCCTTTGTCAGATGAGTAGATTGCAAAAATTTTCTCCCATTCTGTAGGTTGCCTGTTCACTCTGATGGTAGTTTCTTTTGCTGTGCAGAAGCTCTTTAGTTTAATTAGATCCCATTTGTCAATTTTAGCTTTTGCTGCCGTTGCTTTTGGTGTTTTAGACATGAAGTCTTTGCCCATGCCTATGTCCTGAATGGTACTACCTAGGTTTTCCTCTAGGATTTTTATGGTATTAGGTCTAACATTTAAGTCTCTAATCCATCTTGAATTAATTTTCGTATAAGGAGTAAGGAAAGGATCCAGTTTCAGCTTTCTACTTATGGCTAGCCAATTTTCCCAGCACCATTTATTAAATAGGGAATCCTTTCCCCATTTCTTGTTTTTCTCAGGTTTGTCAAAGATCAGATGGCTGTAGATGTGTGGTATTATTTCTGAGGACTCTGTTCTGTTCCATTGGTCTATATCTCTGTTTTGGTACCAGTACCATGCTGTTTTGGTTACTGTAGCCTTGTAGTATAGTTTGAAGTCAGGTAGCGTGATGCCTCCAGCTTTGTTCTTTTGACTTAGGATTGTCTTGGAGATGCGGGCTCTTTTTTGGTTCCATATGAACTTTAAAGCAGTTTTTTCCAATTCTGTGAAGAAACTCATTGGTAGCTTGATGGGGATGGCATTGAATCTATAAATTACCTTGGGCAGTATGGCCATTTTCACGATATTGATTCTTCCTATCCATGAGCATGGTATGTTCTTCCATTTGTTTGTGTCCTCTTTTATTTCACTGAGCAGTGGTTTGTAGTTCTCCTTGAAGAGGTCCTTTACATCCCTTGTAAGTTGGATTCCTAGGTATTTGATTCTCTTTGAAGCAATTGTGAATGGAAGTTCATTCATGATTTGGCTCTGTGTTTGTCTGTTATTGGTGTATAAGAATGCTTGTGATTTTTGCACATTAATTTTGTATCCTGAGACTTTGCTGAAGTTGCTTATCAGCTTAAGGAGATTTTGGGCTGAGACAATGGGGTTTTCTAAATATACAATCATGTCATCTGCAAACAGGGACAATTTGACTTCTTCTTTTCCTAACTGAATACCCCTGATTTCTTTCTCTTGCCTAATTGCCCTAGCCAGAACTTCCAACACTATGTTGAATAGGAGTGGTGAGAGAGGGCATCCCTGTCTTGTGCCACTTTTCAAAGGGAATTTTTCCAGTTTTTGCCCATTCAGTATGATATTGGCTGTGGGTTTGTCATAAATAGCTCTTATTATTTTGAGGTACGTTCCATCAATACCGAATTTATTGAGCGTTTTTAGCATGAAGGGCTGTTGAATTTTGTCAAAAGCCTTTTCTGCATCTATTGAGACAATCATGTGGTTCTTGTCTTTGGTTCTGTTTATATGCTGGATTATGTTTATTGATTTGCGAATGTTGAACCAGCCTTGCATCCCAGGGATGAAGCCCACTTGATCATGGTGGATAAGCTTTTTGATGTGTTGTTGAATCCGGTTTGCCAGTATTTTATTGAGGATTTTTGCATCGATGTTCATCAGGGATATTGGTCTAAAATTCTCATTTTTGTTGTGTCTCTGCCAGGCTTTGGTATCAGGATGATGTTGGCCTCATAAAATGAGTTAGGGAGGATTCCCTCTTTTTCTATTGATTGGAATAGTTTCAGAAGGAATGGTACCAACTCCTCCTTATACCTCTGGTAGAATTCAGCTGTGAATCCATCTGGTCCTGGACTTTTTTTGGTTGGTAGGCTATTAATTATTGCCTCAATTTCAGAGCCTACTATTGGTCTATTCAGGGATTCAACTTCTTCCTGGTTTAGTCTTGGAAGAGTGTAAGTGTCCAGGAAATTATCCATTTCTTCTAGGTTTTCCAGTTTATTTGCGTAGAGGTGTTTATAGTATTCTCTGATGGTAGTTTGTATTTCTGTGGGGTCGGTGGTGATATCCCCTTTATCATTTTTAATTGCGTCGATTTGATTCTTCTCTCTTTTCTTCTTTATTAGTCTTGCTAGTGGTCTGTCAATTTTGTTGATCTTTTCAAAAAACCAACTCCTGGATTCATTGATTTTTTGGAGGGTTTTTTGTGTCTCTATCTCCTTCAGTTCTGCTCTGATCTTAGTTATTTCTTGCCTTCTGCTAGCTTTGGAATGTGTTTGCTCTTGCTTCTCTAGTTCTTTTAATTGCGATGTTAGAGTGTCAATTTTTGATCTTTCCTGCTTTCTCTTGTGGGCATTTAGTGCTATAAATTTCCCTCTGCACACTGCTTTAAATGTGTCCCAGAGATTCTGGTATGTTGTATCTTTGTTCTCATTGGTTTCAAAGAACATCTTTATTTCTGCCTTCATTTCGTTATGTACCCAGTAGTCATTCAGGAGCAGGTTGTTCAGTTTCCATGTAGTTGAGCGGTTTTGATTGAGTTTCTTAGTCCTGAGTTCTAGTTTGATTGCACTGTGGTCTGAGAGACAGTTTGTTATAATTTCTGTTCTTGTACATTTGCTGAGGAGTGCTTTACTTCCAATTATGTGGTCAATTTTGGAGTAAGTACGATGTGGTGCTGAGAAGAATGTATATTCTATTGATTTGGGGTGGAGAGTTCTATAGATGTCTATTAGGTCTGCTTGCTGCAGAGATGAGTTCAATTCCTGGATATCCTTGTTAACTTTCTGTCTCGTTGATCTGTCTAATGTTGACAGTGGAGTGTTGAAGTCTCCCATTATTATTGTATGGGAGTCTAAGTCTCTTTGTAAGTCTCTAAGGACTTGCTTTATGAATCTGGGTGCTCCTGTATTGGGTGCATATATATTTAGGATAGTTAGCTCTTCCTGTTGAATTGATCCCTTGGCCATTATGTAATGGCCTTCTTTGTCTCTTTTGATCTTTGATGGTTTAAAGTCTGTTTTATCAGAGACTAGGATTGCAACCCCTGCTTTTTTTTGTTCTCCATTTGCTTGGTAAATCTTCCTCCATCCCTTTATTTTGAGCCTATGTATGTCTCTGCGTGTGAGATGGGTCTCCTGAATACAGCAGACTGATGGGTCTTGACTCTTTATCCAGTTTGCCAGTCTGTGTCTTTTAATTGGAGCATTTAGTCCATTTACATTTAAGGTTAAGATTGTTATGTGTGAACTTGATCCTGCCATTATGATATTAACTGGTTATTTTGCTCGTTAGTTGATGCAGTTTCTTCCTAGCCTCGATGGTCTTTACATTTTGGCATGTTTTTGCAATGGCTGGTACCGGTTGTTCCTTTCCATGTTGAGTGCTTCCTTCAGGGTCTCTTGTAAGGCAGGCCTAGTGGTGACAAAATCTCTAAGCATTTGCTTATCTGTAAAGGATTTTATTTCTCCTTCACTTATGAAACTTAGTTTGGCTGGATATGAAATTTTGGGTTTAAAATTCTTTTCTTTAAGAATGTTGAATATTGGCCCCCACTCTCTTCTGGCTTGGAGAGTTTCTGCCGAGAGATCTGCTGTGAGTCTGATGGGCTTCCCTTTGTGGGTAACCCGACCTTTCTCTCTGGCTGCCCTTAAGATTTTTTCCTTCATTTCAACTTTGGTGAATCTGGCAATTATGTGTCTTGGAGTTGCTCTTCTCGAGGAGTATCTTTGTGGTGTTCTCTGTATTTCCTGGATTTGAATGTTGGCCTGCCCTACTAGGTTGGGGAAGTTCTCCTGGATGATATCCTGAAGAGTGTTTTCCAACTTGGTTCCATTTTCCCCCTCACTTTCAGGCACCCCAATCAGACGGAGATTTGGTCTTTTTACATAATCCCATACTTCTTGCAGGCTTTGTTCATTTCTTTTTCTTCTTTTTTCTTTTGGTTTCTCTTCTCGCTTCATTTCATTCATTTGATCCTCAATCGCTGATACTCTTTCTTCCAGTTGATCGAGTCGGTTACTGAAGCTTGTGCATTTGTCACGTATTTCTCGTGTCATGCTTTTCATCTCTTTCATTTCGTTTATGACCTTCTCTGCATTAATTAGTCTAGCCGTCAATTCTTCCACTTTTTTTTCAAGATTTTTAGTTTCTTTGCGCTGGGTACGTAATTCCTCCTTTAGCTCTAAGAAATTTGATGGACTGAAGCCTTCTTCTCTCATCTCGTCAAAGTCATTTTCCGTCCAGCTTTGATCCGTTGCTGGCGATGAGCTGCGCTCCTTTGCCGGGGGAGATGTGCTCTTATTTTTTGAATTTCCAGCTTTTCTGCCCTGCTTTTTCCCCATCTTTGTGGTTTTATCTGCCTCTGGTCTTTGATGATGGTGATGTACTGATGGGGTTTTGGTGTAGGTGTCCTTCCTGTTTGATAGTTTTCCTTCTAACAGTCAGGACCCTCAGCTGTAGGTCTGTTGGAGATTGCTTGAGGTCCACTCCAGACCCTGTTTGCCTGGGTATCAGCAGCAGAGGCTGCAGAAGATAGAATATTTCTGAACAGCGAGTGTACCTGTCTGATTCTTGCTTTGGAAGCTTCCTCTCAGGGGTATACTCCACCCTGTGAGGTGTGGGGTGTCAGACTGCCCCTAGTGGGGGATGTCTCCCAGTTAGGCTACTCAGAAGTCAGGGACCCACTTGAGCAGGCAGTCTGTCCCTTCTCAGATCTCAGCCTCCGTGTTGGGAGATCCACTGCTCTCTTCAAAGCTGTCAGACAGAGTCGTTTGCGTCTGCAGAGTTTTCTGCTGCTTTGTTGTTGTTGTTGTTGTTGTTGTGTAGCTGTGCCCTGTCCCCAGAGGTGGAGTCTACAGAGACAGGCAGGTTTCCTTGAGCTGCTGTGAGCTCCACCCAGTTGGAGCTTCCCAGCAGCTTTGTTTACCTACTTAAGCCTCAGCAATGGCGGGCGCCCCTCCCCCAGCCTGGCTGCTGCCTTGCCGGTAGATCACAGACTGCTGTGCTAGCGATGAGGGAGGCTCCGTGGGCGTGGGACCCTCCCGGCCAGGTGTGGGATATGATCTCCTGGTGTGCCTGTTTGCTTAAAGCGCAATATTGGGGTGGGAGTTACCCGATTTTCCAGTTGTTGTGTGTCTCAGTTCCCCTGGCTAGGAAATGGGATTCCCTTCCCCCTTGCGCTTCCCAGGTGAGGCGATGCCTCGCCCTGCTTCAGCTCTCGCTGGTCGGGCTGCAGCAGCTGACCAGCACCTATCGTCCGGCACTCCCCAGTGAGATGAACCCAGTACCTCAGTTGAAAATGCAGAAATCACCGGTCTTCTGTGTCGCTGGCGCTGGGAGTTGGAGACTGGAGCTGTTCCTATTCGGCCATCTTGCTCCGCCCTCTATAATGCTCTTTCAATACTTCAATATCTTAATGTTCATAAAATATTCTAAAGCTGTACAGCTCTCCAATCTCTCTGTCACTGAGATAGAACTTGCAGATGTACCAAAGACTGAACAGATGGTATGCTGGAGGAGTTTGAATATTGACAGCCTTTACAGAATAAAAAAGCATTTTTATGAGTCCACTACAAATTAGCTCAAAGGGCAATTAGTTTTCACTTATCTCAAATTCAATGTAAATACAGTGCATTTCTATATAATGCCATTTTGTTAGAGGTCCTTCAAAAACAAACTGGGAAAATGCAACATAGACGTTCATACCTACATCAAAGCCTGAGCATTAAGTTACAATAACTTCTCTATCCAAAACTAGCCTTTCAAATATTTTCACCATTCCATTATGCTACATTGAAAGAATATACATTTTCTTCTCCACTTGTGGTTGTCTTCCTAACTCCTTTATTTCCCAACCGCACACCAAGTTGTCTTTCTCAAGAACATCTAAAAAAGAAAACAGAACATATTAGAGAATGCAATGCTTTCTTATGAATAATGGGAGCAAGTTGGTATATTTTCACCACAGCTGAAATTATGAGTCATATGTCTGGGAGCATGCAAAATGTTATGACTTTGATTTTTGTAAGGCTAACTTTATGCAGTCTATAATACAGACTCCTGCAGTATATCTGAATCACCTGAGGATGTATTATGATACAAGTTCCTGAACCCCCATCTCAGGGATTCTATTTCATTAAGGCTAGGATTGATCTGGGAAATCTGCATGTTTAAGATCCACATTTTGAGAAACACTAAAATGATATTCATAAAACACCTAACAATACTTCTCACCACACAACTCATATTGTGGCCAAGTCTTTAATATTAGCTTAAATATAAATAATATAAATTATTATATAATATAAATATGTTTTATATAAATATAAAAAATAAAAATAAAAATAAATATAAATAATATCCATACTGCTTTCTCTATGAAGCTGCTCGTGAATCCCATTCCCCAGGCACAAAGCTGGAATCTCTAGTTTTGTGATGGTATAGAATGAGGTGCTAAAGGAAGAAAAGGGGAGAGGGTGGGAGTGAGGTGTCCATGAGTACATAGAGGAGAGTTGGATATTGGGATGGAATAAGTTGGATATATCTGGAGCATTTTATTCTGAAATTTTGTACCTGAGATTGTACAAAGAATTTGATGTTGTAACAAGAGTTGGAATCAGAATCAACAAGTAGCAACAATAATTTTTCCTGTGATTCACTTAAGCAGTAAAATCTAACCACATATTTGTCATGTATAGGGGAAAAAAAAATACCAGCCATTTTATTAGAGTGTAGGAAGGAAACAAAATGGCTACCCTTAAGACCAATTGTCTGTGTGCAGTGAGAAAGGAGACATCATTCAGTGAGGTGACTTAGAAAGAATACACATAGATAGTGAATAGGCAATTCTCACTGAAAAATTCTCAGCTTTGACCTGTGAGAGATTAGTATAAGAGATTAAGTTGGGAATAGAGCAAATGTGTAAGAGAGGTATGAGTTGGGAATTGAATTGACAAGACATGAGTAGGGTGGAGGCCAACAAAAGTAAAGTCATTAAGTGATAGAAATGGGATTCAAACATACATCTATATTATTCCAAACAGCAAGGTATTAACATTTATATCACTGTTCTTACAGTTAGTGGAAATAAGAGTCCCTACATTTAAAAGCACAATTTCTCTAATGCCACTCCTAGAAGTTCTTATTTAATAGGTTTGATGTGGGGCCTGAGAGTCAACATTTTAATAATCACACCAACTGATTAGGTTGCAGGTGGCCCCTAGGATTGTCTTTCAGAAACACTAATATAGTTATTTCTTACTTCTTAAAGATTGTATCTGCCATCTTGTTACCAGCCATGAGATTTATAATTATAGACATCATACTTAAGACACATATAATATGCTTTGGTTCCATTTGTTCTTTCTGCCAAAGGTGGCTATTAATGTACTTGAAAAGTATCTGTCTTTGAAAAAGTAAACATCTTGTTTGTAGTTCAAACAATGACAATAATAAAATGAGGACTTCAGATGTTTAGAAAAATATATATCAACTAGAAGGGTTTCCACCTTGGCAAAGACTTAAAGCTGAAAAATGGATTAAGGAATGTGAGTTGCCTAAATTGCTGCAAGTCTCAGTGACACCCATAGGCTCAAAGTAAAGGAATGAAGAAAAATCTACCAAGCAGACAGAAAACAGAAAGCAAGGGTTGCTACCCTAATTTCAGACAAAACAGACTTTAAACCAACAATCATTTTTAAAAATCACGAGGGATGGCATTACATAATGGCAAAGGGTTCAATTCAACAAGAAAACCTTCCTAAATATATATGGATTTAACACAGGAGCACTCAGATTCATAAAATAAGTTCATAGAGACATATGAAGATATTTAGATAACCACACAGTGGAGTGAAGTGGGAGACTTCAACACTCCACTGAAAGTACTAGACAGATTATTGAGGCAGAAATCTAACAAAGATATTCTGGACCTGAACTTAACATTTGACCAAATAAAACTAACAGACATGTATAGAACTCTCCGCCCAAAAGGAACAAATTACACATTCTTCTCATCTTAACATGGCACATACTCTAAAATCAAACACACAATTGACCATAAGACAATTCTCAGCAAAAGGAAAAAAAAAAAAAATAGAAAAGCAAAAAAACATAATAAAAGTCCCCAAGTTATACCAACCACACTGTGGTGCTACAGCACACACACACACACACACACACACACAAAATAGAAATCAATGCTGAGAAAATTGTTCAAAACCATACAATTACATGGAAAGCAAACAACCTGCTTCTGAATGACTTTTCCATAAACAAGGAAATTAAGGAAGAAATCAAGACTTTTTTGATTAATTCAAAAATAATTTAATAAGCAAAGGTAAAACATACCAGGGTGTCTAGGTCACAGCCAAAGCAATGTTCAGGTAAAACTTTATAGTGCTAATTCCCACATCAAAAAGTTAGAAAGCTGTCAAATTAACAATCTAACATCACACATAGAAGAAATAACAACAAAAAAGCAAATGAACCTCAAAGGTAGCAGAATAAATAACTGAAATCAAAGCTAATCTGAATGAAATGAAAATGAAAAAAAAAGTTCAAAAGATCAATGAAACAAGAAGTTGGTATTTTTAAGGTATAAATAAGATTGACAGACCACTAGCTAGACTAATAAAGAAAAACAAAAGACTGAAAAGCCAAATAAACCTAATCAGAAATGACAATTCTGTTAGCACCAATGGCACAGAATGTTTTTAAAAATAGAGAATACTAAGAAAACCTCTATACACAAAAGCTAGAAAGCCTAGAAAAAAATGATAAATTATTTGAAACATACAACTTCCCAGTAAAAAACTGAATCCCTGAATAGGCCAGTAATGAGTTTCAAAACTGAATTAGTAATAAAAAGTCTACCAACCAGAAAATGCTCAGTGTCAGATGGATTACAAAGAAATTTTTACCAGATGTATAAAGAAGGGCTGGTACCATTTCTACTAATATAATTCCCAAAAAATTGAGAAGTGGGGACTCCTCCCGTACGCATTTTTTGAGGCGGCCATCATCATGTTGCTGTCAAAAGCTAACAGAGACATAACAGCAGCAAGAATAAAATGTCAGGCCAGTAGCCTTGATGAACATAAAAGCAAATGTCCTTAACAAAATCCTGGCAAACTGAGTGCAGCAGAACATCAGAAAGCTAATCCACCATGATTGAGTAGGCTTTATGCCTGGGATGCATTGTCGGTTCAACATACACAAATCAATAAATGTTATTCCTCCTATGAACAGAAGTAAAAACAAAAAACACGTGATCATCTCAATAGATGCAGGAAGTGCTTTTGCTAAAATTCAACATTTCTTCGTGCTAAAAACCCTCAACAAACTAGGCATTGAAGGAACATACCTCAAAATAATAAGAACCATCTATAACAAACCCACAGCCACCATCATACTGAAGAGGCAAAAGCTAGAAGCATTCTTCCTGAGAGCTGGAACAAGAAAACGGGGCTCACTCTCACTACCCCTATTCAACACAGTACTGGAAGTGCTAGCCAGAGCAATCAGGCAAAAGAAATAAAGAAAAGGAATCCAAATAGAAAGAGAGGAAGTCAAGCTATCCCTGTTTGCAGAAGGTATGGTTCTATACCTAGAAAGCCTCGTAGCCTCTTCCCAAAAGCTTCTAGATGTGATAAACAACTTTAGCAACTTTCTCGGATAGGAAATTAGTGTGTAAAAATGAGTGGCTTTTCTATGCACCAACAATGTCCAAGCTGAAAGCCAAACAAAGAATGCAATCTGATTCACAATAGCCACAAAAAGAATCAAATACCTAGGAATACAGCTAATCAGGGAGGTGAAAAATTTCTACAATGAGAATTACAAAACACTGCTGAATGAAATCAGAAATAACACAAACAAATAGAAAACTTTCCATGCTCATGGATAGAAAAAATCAATGTTGTTAAAACTGCCATAGTACCCAAAGCAGAAGCAATTTACAGACTCATTGCTATTCCTATCAAACTATCAATGACATTGTTCACATAATTAGAAAAAAAAAAAACTATTCTAAAATTAATAGGGAACCAAAACAAAAAAACAAACAAAACAACAACAACAACAACAACAACAAACCTGAATAGCCAAAGCAATCCTAAGCAAAAAGAACAAAGAGAGAGGCATCACACTACCCGACTTCATACTATACTGTAAGGCTAGAGTAAGTCAAACAGCATTGTACTGGTGCAAAAACAGACACATAGACCAATCAAACAGAATAGAGTCCAGAAATAAAGCTGCACACCTACAGCTATCATATCTTTAACAAAATTGACAAACATAAGCAATGGGGAAAGGACTCCCTATTCTATAAATAATACTTGGATGACTGGGTAGTGATCGCAGAAGACTGAAACTGTACCAGTTTCTTAAACCACATATGAAAATTAACTAAAGATGGGTTAAAGATGTAAAGTTGACACCTAACCCTATAAAAATCCTTGAAGATAAGCTAGGAAATATTATTCTGTACATTGGCCCTGGCAAAGATTTCATGACAAAGACTCCAAAAGCAATTGCAACAAAAACAAAAATTGACAAATGGAACTTAAACTAAAGAGCTTCTGCACAGCAAAAGAAACTATCAACAGAGTAAACAAACAGCCTACAGAATGGAAGAAAATATTTGCAAACTATGGATCCAACAGAGGTCTAATATCCAGAATCAATAAGGAATTTGAAATAATCAACAAGCAAAAATTAAACAACCTCATTAAAAAGTGGGCAAAGGATATGAACAGACATCTTTCAAAAGAGACATAGATGCAGCCAAAAAGCATATAAAAATACTCAACAATATTCATCATTATAGAAATCCAAATCAAAACCGATGCGATGCCATCACACACCAGTCAGAATGACTATTATTAATAAGTCAAAAAATAACAGATGCTAGCAAGGTTGCAGAGAAAAGGTAACACTTATACATTGCTGGTGGGAATGTAAATTAGTTCAGCCATTGTGGAAACAGTTTGGTAATTTCTCAGAGAACTTAAAACAGAACTACCATTTGACCCAGCAATCCCATTATTGAGCATATGCTCAAAAGAATATAAATTGTTCCACCATTAAAATGTATGCATTTGTTTATTTATTGCAGCATTATTCCCAATAGCAAAGACATGGAATAAACCTAAATTCCCATCAACGGTAGATTACATAAAGTTAATGTGGTTCATATATACCATAGAATACTACACAGCAATGAAAATAATGAGATCATGACTTCGACAGCAACATGGATGGAGCTGGAAGCCATTATCCTGAGCAAATTAATGCAGAAACAGAAAGCTAAATATTGCATGTTCTCACTTTTAAGTGGGAGCGAAACAATGAGTACACATTAACATAAAGAAGGGAACAGCAGACACCAAGGTCTAATTGAGGATATAGCCTGGTGGAAGAATGAAGATCAAAAAACTACCTGGGAGGAATGTGAGGATCAAAAAGCTACCTGTTGAGTTCTGTCCTTATTACCTGGGTGACAAAATAATCTGTATATCAAACCTTCATGACACACAATTTACTTATGTAACAAACCTGCATATGCATCCTGACCCTAAAAGAAAAGCTTAAAAAGGACAAAGTAAATGAATAAATATATAAATAAATTGCTACAAGTCTAGTGAGCAAATCTGTTATCTCAAAGAAACAGAAAAAGTTTCCTAAAGCATTGATCCTCAAAATTATTTTAACAAATGAATGGTTGCCACTTTCTTGTGCTTTCAGTTTATGACTTCTTTAATGTATTTTAAAATACAAAACAAATATGTGTATTAATATATGGAAAGTAAATAGCAAACTTGTATTTTAAAGGTTTCGGTGCATTTGTCTTTGTTGCTGGTGCTTTTGAAGTCTGAATCACGGATCCCTTGCTAGATTAATGTACAGAAATTTTTTCCCTAGGGTTTCCTCCAGTATTTGTACAGTTTTAGGTCTGACATTTAAGTCTTTTATCCATCTTGAGATTGTATTTGTACATGGTGACAAATAGGGGTCCAGTGTCATTCTGTTGCCTATGTCTAGCCAATTTTCCAAGGACCATTTATTGGAATGGGTGTCATTACCCCAGTGCATGCCCTTTGTCTAAGCTCACTTAACTATGAATATGTGGCTTTATTTCTGGGTTATTTTTATACTAGTACCAATGCCGTTTTGGTTATGATAGCCTTGTAATGTAATTTGGAATCAGGTAATGTGATGTCTTCAGATTTATTCTTTTTGCTTAGGATAGCTTTGACTATCTGGGCTCTTCTTTGGTTTTATATGAATTTTTGGATTGTTTTATCTATTTCTTTGAAAAACGACATTGGTATTTTGATAGGGATTGTATGAATTTTTATATTTTGGGGGGAAGTATGGTCATTTTAATTATATTGATTCTTCTAGTGCATGAGCGTGGGATGATTTTCCATTTATTTGTGTCATATAGAATTTATTTCATCAGTGTGATGCAGTTTTTCTTGTAGAGATTTTGTACTTCCTTGGTTAAATATATCCTTAGGTCTTTTATTTTTTGTACCTATTGTAAATGAAATTGTATTCGTATTTGGTTCTCAGCTAGATAATCATTTGTGTATAGAAATACTACTATTTTTGTACATTGATTTTGCATCCAACTTTACTGGCGTTGTTTATCAAATCTAGGATTATTCTGGAGCAGTCATTAGGATTTTCTAGGTATTAGGTCATATCATAAACAAACAGATAATTTGACTTCCTTTTATCCAGTTTCGATGACTTTTATTCATTTGTCTTACTTATTGCTCTAGCCGGGACTTCCAGTACTACATTGAATAGCAGTGGTAAATGTGGACATCCTTGTCGTGTTACAGTTCTTATGGGGAATGCTACAACATCTCCTCATTCAGTAAGATGTTGACTGAGTTTTTCACTTGTGGCTCTAATTTTTTGTTTTTATTTTTATTTATTTATTTATTTGAGAAGGAGTTTCTGTCTGTCACCCAGGCTGTAATGCAGTGGTGCGATCTCGTCTGACTGCAACCTCTGCCTCCCGGGTTCAAGTGATTCTCCTGCCTCAGCCTCCTGAGTAACTGGGATTACAGTCGGGGGCCACCACGCCTGGCTAATTGTTGTATTTTTAGCAGAGATGAGGTTTTTCCATGTTGGTCAGGCTGGTCTCGAACTCCTGACCTTGTGATCCATTCACCTCGGCCTTCCAAAGTGCTGGAATTACAGGCATGAGCCCCTGCACCCGGCTTATATGGCTTTTATTATTTTGAGATATGTTCCTTTGATGCCTTGTTTGTTTAGAGTTTTTACCTTAAATGATGCTAAATTGTATAAAACACATTATCTGCATCTACTGAGGTGATAATATGGTTTTAATTCTGTTTATGTCCTGAATCACGTTCTGTTTATGTCCTGAATCACGTTTTATGATTTAAATTTTAATTCTGTTTATGTCCTGAATCACGTTTATTAATCTGTGTATTTTGAACAACCCTTGCATCTGAGAATAAAACCCACTTGATCATGTACTATCTTTTTGAAGTGCTGTTGAATTTGGTTTGCTAATATTTGTTCAGGATTTTTGCATCTTTGTTTATCAGTGATATTTGCCTATAGTATTATTTTTGTTGTTGTTTCCTTGCCTGGATTTTGTATCAGGGTAATACTGTCTTTGCAGTATGAGTTAGAGAGAAATCTCTCCTCTTCAATGTTTTTGAACAGTTTCAGTGGAATTCGTACCAGTTTTTCTTTCCGCAGCTGATAAAATTTGCCTGTGAACTTGTCTTTTTTGTTGTTTGGGGGCGAATTTTTATTTCTGATTCAACCTCACTACTCATTACTGGACTGTTCAGGATTTCTATTTCTTCCTGGTTCAATATTGGGTGATTGTATGTTTCCAGGAATTTATAAATTCCCTCTAGATTTTTTAGTTTGTTGGCATAATGATGCTCACTGTAATCTCTGATGGTCTCTATTTCTGTGGTACCAGTTGTAATATCTCATTTTTTTTTTTCTGATTGTGATTGCTAGAATCTCCTCTCTTTTTCTCGGTTATTTTAGCTAGCCATCTTTCAATTTTGTTTATGTTTTCCAAAAAAAAAAAAAACAAATTTCAGTTCATTGATCCTTTGTATTGCATTTTGTTCTCAATTTTATTTTGTACTGCTCTGATCTTTGTCATTTCTTTTCTTCTGCTAGCTTTGGTTTTTTTTTTTTTTTTTTCTTTTTTTTTTTTTTCTTTTTTTTTTTTTTTCCTAGTTCCTTGACGTGTGATATTAGGTTGTCAGTTTGTGATCATTCTATCTTTTTGATATAAACATTTAATGCTATAAGCTTCCCTCTTAACATTGCCTTGGCTACATTCCAGAGGTTTTGGAATGCTGTGTCTTTGTTTTCATTTGTTTCAATAAATTTTTTAATTGCTTCCTTAATTTTATCATAGACTCAAAGGTCATTCAGAAGCAGGTTGTTTAATTTCCATATCTTTGCATAGTTTTGAGACTTCCTCTTGAAATTTATTTCTACTTTTATTCCATTGTGGTCTGACAAAATACTTGATATACTTTTGATTTTTAAAAATGTGGTAAGACTTCTCTTGTGGTCTAACATATAATCTGTTTTAGTGTACTCTCTGTAAATGTCTGTTAGGTCCATTTGGTTTAGAATCCCATTTATATCCAAAGTTTCTTTTTTGATTTTCTGCCTAGGTGATCTTTTAGTGCTGTCAGTGGGGTGTTGAAGTCTCACACTATTATTCTACCACTGTTTATCTCTTTTCATTGGTCCAGTAGTGTTTGTTTTATGAATCTGTGTGCCAGTGTTAGGTGCATCTATATTTAGGATTGTTATATCTTCTTGTTGAATTGAACCCTTTATCATTATGTAATAACCTTCTTTTGTCTTTTTATTGTTGTTGTTGATTTTAAGACTGTTTTACCTGATATAAGTGTAACTACTCCTGCTTGCTTTTGGTTTTTGTTTGTGTGGAATATCTTTTCCCATCCTTTTTCCTTGAGTCTCTAACTGTCTTTATTTGTTGGGTGGGTTTCTTGAAAGCAGCATTTGATCGGGTCTTATTTTTTAATCCATTCAGCCAATCTATATCATTTAAGTGGAGAATTTGGTCAATTTATGTTCTCAATTAATATTGATGTATGAGATTTTGTTCCTATCATAATGTTAATTGTTACCTACTTTCTTTGCAGTTTCAATTGTATTATTGCATTATGAGAACTGTGAGTTTTATACTGTCATGTGTTTTATGATGGCAAGTATTGCCCTTTAGTTTCCATGTTTAGAACTCCTTTAAGCATGCCTTGTACTGTAACATTTGCTTGTCTGAGAAAGATGTTATTTCTCCTTTATTTATGAAGCTTAGTTGAGCAGGATACAAACTAAACTTGGCTGAATGTTACTTTGTTTAACAAGACTGCAAATAGAACCCCAATATCTTTGTGCTTATAAGGTTTCTGCTGAGAAGTCTGCTCCTACACTGATAGTATTTCTATTATCGTTTATTAGATGCTTCTCTCTCCCTGCTTTTAGAATTTTTCCTTCATTTGTCTTTGGTTAGTCTGATGACTGTATGCCTCAGTAAAGTTAGTCTTGCACTGTATCTCTCAAGAGTTCTTTGAGCTTCCCTTATGTGTATATCTAAATCTCTAGCATGACCAGAGAAGTTTTTCTCAATTATTCCCTCAAATAGATTTCTGAAACTTTTGACTTTTATTTTCTTCTCCCTTGGGATTACCTTGGAATCATAGATTTCAGCACCTTACATAATCTCATATTTCTTGAAAAGTTGGTTCATTTTTCAAAAACTTCTCTTTATTTTTGTCTGGATGGATTAATTTGAAACACCTGTCTTCAAGTTCTTTCTTCTGCTTGGTCTAGTCTGTTGTTAAAACTTTCACCTGTATTTTATAATCCCTTCAATAAATTATTTTCCAGAAGTTCTGTCTGGGCTTTTATTAAATTTTGGTGTTTTTTAAAATAAATTTTTCATTCATATCCTGAATTGATTTCCATTTTTTATGTTGATTTTCAACTTGCCTTTGGATCTCGTTGAGCTTCCTTACAATTCATATTTTCAATTCTATAACAATTCAGAATTTTCATTTTCACTATAATCCATTGCTAGAGAGCTAGTTTAATCCTTTGGGGATGTCATTACATCCTGTTTTTTCATACTGTCGGAAATGTTATGCTGGTTCCTTCTCATTTGGACAAACTATCACTTCCTATTATTTATTTATTTATTTTTGAGACAGAGTCTGGTTCTGTTGCCCAGGCTGGAGTGCAGTGGTGTGATTTCAGCTCACTACAGCCTCCACCTCCCAGGTTCAAGTGATCCTCCTGCCTTGGTCTCCCAAGTAGGTGGGACTACAGGCACGTGCCACCACGCTCTGCTAATTTTTGTATTTTTAGTAGAGATAGGGTTTCATGATGTTTTCCAGGCTGGTCTCGAACTTCTGACCATGAATTACTGGCCCACCTCAGCCTCCCAAAGTTCTGGGATTACAGGTGTGAGTCACCGCGCCCAGCCACTTCTTATTTTTGAATTTACTTTTGTTTGGATGTGACTGTTTTTCTACGTTTTGGGTGTAACTGTAATGTATGTTGAGTAGGGTCGTTTGCCTTTGCTTTTGGGTATTTTCAGGGGCGCAAAGTTCTGTCTAATTTCCTTGGACATAGATAGCCTTACTGTGGTGGGTTTTTTGTTGTTGTTTGTTTTTTTCTTTGAATATTGATTGCAGTAGTGGTATACTGTGCATTTGAGTGTGTTCTAAACCTCCTGCAGAGATGTGGAGTCAGAGGTCCTAGGTGCTGTATATTTAAGTCAGCAGATTTTGTATTGGATTGTGCTGTTTGACCTCCAAGCTAGTAGGTGACACCTGCAGGTAAGAGCCTTCTGGCAGAAGTAGATGGGTATTTGCTTGACCTTTGATTGTCAGAAGGAGTTCTCTGTTACCTCACCTGATGGGCTGGTCTATGGAATGTCTGATGCCCTGAGTTCACTGCTCATTTCTTTTTTTTTTTTTTTTTTTTTGAGACGGCGTCTCGCTCTGTCACCCAGGCTGGAGTGCAGTGGCGCGATCTCGGCTCACTGCAAGCTCCGCCTCCCGGGTTCTCGCCATTCTCCTGCCTCAGCCTTCTGAGTAGCTGGGACTACAGGCGCCCGCCACCTCGCCCGGCTAATTTTTTGTATTTTTAGTAGAGACGGGGTTTCACCGTGGTCTCGATCTCCTGACCTTGTGATCCGCCCGCCTCGGCCTCCCAAAGTGCTAGGATTACAAGCGTGAGCCACCGCGCCCGGCTCACTGCTCATTTCTTAAGGTGGGGACAAGTTGGGCAGAGCTGGACTGCCATGGTTGCCCTTAGATATCCCAATGCCCAGCAGAAGCACCAGCCTTTGGGTGGCAGGGTAGCTTTGGTGAAAAGCACCAAGGATTTCCAAGGTTGGAGAAAGGGCGGCACTGGCTCCATATCCTGGGCAAGCAGGAACATGATTGTCTTTCTTATCCCTCCCTTTTCCTGGGGCTTTTGTCTCTTGGTTTGAACAGACATAACCATCACCCTCCAGACTACAGTGTAGCTGAGAGCTGTGGAAAACATCTGTCCATGGCTCTCAACCAAAATGACTTTGAGGTAGAACCACTTTCTTTAGCCCAAAACATACAACTTCATGGATAGTCTTTTCTCTGCTGCAGGAACACTGCCACTCTATGTAGGGAAGAGAAGGGGCTCCACCTTTTATGCAAGAGTACACCACTAGTGGGGGCATGAACACCCAAAGTAGCTCTGGGATGGACATCCATAGGCACACCCATGCCATGCTTCCAGGGGAGCAGTCATGGCTCTTTCCATAGCAGTCAGCAGTTTGAAGGAGAGTTCTCCCTCTCCACTACTCTGCCCAAGCACCGAGGCTGCTTGGATGCTGAGGAATAACCACTCTGCTTCCCCATGGAGCACTCAGCATAGCACCTGTGTCCCTGCTGGATGGTGCCCAGTCACCTACAGCCCACAAGCAGGGAACTATTGGGCCCAGGAGAGCATGCATTCTGATTTTCTTTGTTCCAAGGCATACTCCCTTGGTGAACTGCACTCTCCCTTTCCCAAGGAGCAGCATACCCTGTGCACCAAACCACTGGGAATCCTGCAGCTTCTTTGGTCTAGACAGCCCTATATGACTGCAGCAATCCAAGTAGATGCTTAGGAATGTCTGCAGAGAATTTAGTGATGTGGAGATATAAGGGTTGAGATTCTCTGTGCAGGGCAGACTCCCACAACAAGTGCACACTGAGTATGGCACTTACTACTGCACCTCAGGTCTCAAAGGACAATGAGCAACCCTACAAGAGCAGACAGCACAGTGCAATGACCTCACAAAATTCCCAAATTGCTACCCACACCAATGCTTGGGTTCATGATAGGAAAGGAGGTCTCTCCAACAGTTCAGAAATCGGTAGTCTGCTGCAGGAGTGAGGGGAGCCAAAACCAGCCCTGTCTACCCTTTCCTGGAACCCCAAGTCCCTCCAGGTTTGATCTCTGCCAAACTTTTGCTTCCTTCCTTTTTCTGCATCTTAACTTCTTCCTATGAGTTCTTTGATACACTCTGGCACTCACCACCTAAACTTATATTTGAGTTATGATTATTCATCTATAACTTTGGTTCTTCTTTCTGAGGAAAACTGACATCCAACATCTCTAATCAGCCCTCTTGAAGAGCCTTAATGTTTTTGATGCAGATTTAAAGGACTACCTAAACAATCCCTCACCATAGACATACAAACAAACTCACATTCAGTTGATAATTACTACTCTATGGAAAACACAGTGGCACTAAATTAATAGGTATAAATGATAAAAGAAAGGCATTATCACAAGTATGAATAAAATTGTTGTATAAAGCAGTATTAAGAGCATAAGAAGCTGAAAGAAAAAAATTATTTCAGTAAAACTTTACTGGGTAGATCTTGTATATTAGTCTGTTTTACACTGCTATAAAAACACTACCCAAGTGGGTAATTTACAAAGGAAATAGGATTAATTGACTCGCAGTTCCACATGGCTGGGGAGGCCTAGGAAACTTAAAGTCACACTAGAAGGCAAAGAGGAAACACCTTCTTCACAAGGCAGCAGGAGAGAGAGAGCCTGTGAAGGAGGAACTGTCAAACACTACGAGACCATCAAATTTGGTGAGAACTCACTCGCTATTACGAGAACAGCATGGGGGAAATGGCCTCCATGATTCAATCACCTCTCTCCCTAACATGTGAAAATTGGAGGTCCCTCCCTTGACATGTGGGGGTTACAATTTGAAGTGAGATTTGGGTGGAGACGTGAGCCAAATAATATTATCTTGCATGCACTTGTTGTAAGTGGAAAGTATTCAAGCAAGGATGAAAAATCATCTGTCAGAAATGACTTTAAAATTCTGCTTGGGGTTATCAGGTTGGCCTATATGATTTATATATTTATTTTTTGTATACTTTTTTATTGTGGTGAAATATGTATAACAGCAATTTTAGGATTTTTACAATTGTTAAATGTACAGTTCAGTAGCATTGAGTGTATTCAAATTGTTGTGCTACCATTATCATCATCCACCTCCAGAACTTATTTCATCTTCCATAACTGACATTTAGTACCCATTAAACAATAACTCCCCATATTACCCACCTTTTACTCCAACCTCCGGAATCCTCTATTCTACTTTTGTCTCTAAGAATCTAACTACTCTAGGTACCTCATATAGGTGGGATTAGACAGTATTTATCTTTTTGTGACTGGTTTATTTCACCTAGAATAATGTCTTCAAAGTTCTTCCATATTGTGGGAGAACTTTCCAAAGACCAAACCTGGAGGGACTCGGGATTCCAGGAAAGAGTAGATAGAGCTGTTTTTGGCTCCCCTCACTCCTGTAGCAGACTCCTGCTGAAGTATCAGGATTTCTTTCTTTTATAAGACTGAATAATATTCCATTGTATATATGTGTTGCCTTTTGTTTTTGTGTGTTTGTGTTTTGCTTTTATTTTAAGTTTGGGGCTATATGCAAGTATGTTACATAGGTAAACATGTGTCCTGGAGGTTTGTTGTACAGATATTTCATCACCCAGATATTAAGCCTTCTACTCATTAGCTATTTTTTTATTATCTTCTCCCTCCTTCCACCCTCCAACCTCCAGTAGACCCCTGTGCCTGTTGTTGCCCTCCATGTGTCCGTGTATTCTCATTATTTAGCTCCCACGTATGAGAACATGCAGCATTTGGTTTTTTGTTCCTTCATTAGTTTGCTAGGGATAATGGCTTCCAGCTCCATCCATGTTCCTGCAAAGAATATGATTTCATTCTTTTTATGGCTGCATAGTATTTCATGGTGTATATGTACCACATTTACTTTATCCAGTCTATCACTGGTGGGCATTTAGATTGATTCCATGTCTTTGCTAACATGAATAGTGCTACAATGAATAAATACATGCATGTGTCTTCATATATATGATACATATTCTTTTGGGTACATACTTAGTAATGGTAGTGCTGAGTTAAATGATATTTCTGTCTTTAGGTCTTCAAGGAATCACCACACTGTCCTTCACAATGGTTGAACCAATTTATGTTCCCAGCAACAGTGTATAAGTGTTCCTTTTTCTCTACAACCTCACCAGCACGTTATTTTTTTACTTTTTAGTAATAGCCCTCTGACTGCTGTGAAATGCTATCTCATTATGGTTTTGGTTTAAATTTCTCTAATAATCAATGACATTGAAGTTTTTTTGTCATATGATTGTTGACTGCATGTTATGTCGTCTTTGGAAAAGTGTTCATGTCCTCTGCCCACTTTTTACTGTTTTTTTTTTTTTTTTTTTTTTTTTTCTTGTAGGTTTGTTTAAATCTACAAGATGGTAGATGCTGCACATTAAACTTTTGTTAGATGCATAGTTTGCAAATATTTTCTCGCATTCTGTAGATTGTCTGTTTATTCTGTTGATAGGTTTTTGTTTGTTTGTTTGTTTTTGCTGTGCAGAAGCTCTTTAATTAGATCCCATTTGTTAATTTTTGCTTTGGTTTGCAATTAATTTTGGCATCTTCATCATGAAATATTTGCCTGTTTCTGTGTCCCAACTGGTATTGCCTGGGTTGTCTTTTAGGGTTTTTGTAGTTTTGGGTTTTACATTGAAGTGTTTGATCATCATGTGTTGATTTTTGGATATGGTATAAGGAAGGGATCCAGTTTCATTCTTTTATGTATGGCTAGCCAGTGATCCCAGCACCATTTACTGAATGGGGAGTCCTTTCCCCACTGTCTGTTTTTGTCACCTTTGTCAAAGATCAGATGGTTGTAGGTGTGTAGCATTATTTCTGTGTTCTCTTCTCTGTTCCATCAGTCTATATGTCTGTTTTTGTGCCAGTACCATGCTGTTTTGGTTACTGTAGCCCTGTAGCACAGTTTGAAGCCAGATAGCATGATGCCTGTAGGTTTGTTATTTTTTCTTAGGATTTCCTTGGCTAGTCAGGCTCTTTTCTGGTTCCATATGAATTTCAAAGTAGATTTGTTTAGTTATGTAAAGAATGTCAATGATATTTTGATAGGAATAACATTGATTCTACAAATTGCTTTGGGTATTATGGCCAATACTACAATTTTAATTCTTCCTATCCATGAGCATGGAATTTTTTTTTAAATTTGTTTGTGTCGTCTCTCGATTCTTTGAGTCGTGTTTTATAGTTATCATTGTAGAGATTGTTCACCTCTCTGGTTAGGCGTATTTTTAAGTATTTTATTCATTTTGTGGCAATTGTGAATGAGATTGTGTTCCTGATTTGGCTTTTGACTTGGCTGTTGTTGGTTTATAGGAATGCTAGGATTTTTGTACATTGATTTTGTATCCTAGGACTTTGCTGAAGTTGTTTATCAGCTTAAGGGACATTTGAACTGAGACTATGGGGCTTTGTAGATATAGAATCCTGTCATTCACAAACAGGGATACTTTGCCATTCTTATTTGGATGCATTTTATTTCTTTCTTTTGCCTCATTTCTCTGACCAGCACTTCCAATACTATGTTGAATGGAGGTGGTGAGAGAGGGCATCCTTGTCTTGTGCCAATTTTCAAAAGGAATACTTTTAGTTTTGGCCCATTTATTATGATGCTGGCTGTGGGTTTGTCATAGATTACTTTTATTATTTTGAGATATGTTCCTTTAATATCTCATTTACTGAGGGTTTTTAACATGAAGCATTATTAAATTTTATTAAAAGATTTTTTGCTTCTATTGAGATAATCATTTGGTTTTTGTCTTTGGTTGTATTTATGTGATGAATCACATTTATTAGTTTGCGTATGTTGAACCAACCTTGCATCTTGGGGATAAAGCCTACTTGATTGTGGTGGATAAGCTTTTTGATGTGCTGCTGGATTTTCTTTGCCAGTGTTTTGTTGAGGATTTTTGCATGGATGTTAATCAGGAAATTGGTCTGAAGTTTTCTTTTCTTGTTGTGTCTCTGCCATGTTTTGGTGTCAGGATGATGCTGACCTCACAGAATGAGTTAGGGATGAATCCCTTCTCAATTTTTTTGAATATTTTTAGTAGAAATGTTACAAGTTTATTGCCTTTTTAAAATCCATTTATCTGTCCACCAACACTGGTTGCCTTCACTTTTTGACTACTGTGAATAATTTTGCTATTATTTATTCACTTGAGCTTCTTGAATTTGCATATCCATGTTTTTCTTCTCATTATAATTTTTACCTATTGTTTCTTTAAATAACTTCACTTTCCATTTATCTTTCTTTTTGGAACTTTCATAATAGTTATAATGATCTTCTTGATGATGTTCCACATGCCCCTTTGGCTCTGTTCACATTTTATTTATTTATTTATTTATTTATTTATTTATTTATTTATTATTTTTGCTACTCAAACTCAATAATTTCAAGTGACCTGTCTTTACATTTGCTTTGCTTCCTTCCTATCTGAGTATAATATTGAATCCTCTAGCCAATTTTTTGTTTTGTTGTTTGTGTTTTTCAATTCCCAAATTGTTGTTTTGTTATATTTTATACTTCCTATCTCTGTTGATATTCTCAATTTGTTCATATATTGTTTTCCTTATTTCTTTTGTTTGTCCATGTTTTTCTTAGTTCTTTGAGCATACTTAACACAGCTGTTTTAAAGTATTGTCTAAGTGTAAAACTTTTGTCTTCAGGCTTGGGTTTTTGAAATTATTTTGTGCCTTTGAATGGACATGTTTTCCTGTTTCTTGGTATGCCTTGTCATTCTCTATTGAAAACTGTACATTTGAAACAGCAGTCATCTATTCCAGTCTTTGTAGATTGACCCAGAGCAGGTGAAAGCCTTCACTAATCAATCCAATCTTAAGGCTTAAGGTGTTTGTAGGCCTTCATGCGTATGAATTTTCTCTGGGAGTCTGTGTGTATATTTTCCAATTCCCTCATTTGTATAGTTGGTTTTAAGTATATTACTTTTCCTAAGAATCTCACCCCTGCTTTTTGTCAGACTATTACCTGTTTGGTTCTATTTCTTCCTCAATAATCTCTTGCTTCAGGCATATGCAACTCTATAGTTACCATGTACTTTTTACAAGCCATGCCTGCTGCTTCCCATGGCTTCCTAAGTCAGAGATTTGACTTAATTGTGGTCATATGAACTTTGAGTTAAGTGATAGAGATACCAAACCATCTGGCAGCCTACAGGCAGTTTAGAAACTTGGTAATACAGTGTGCTCTGCTGTCTCTGATTTGCAGACAACTAGGGATAGAAGCATCACTTCTTATGATCCACACCTCATCATGCTGAAGAGATGGTTGGACAAGGATAAGATAAAAAGTCACAATAGGGTTCCAAGATGGCTAAATAGAAACAGCTCCAGTCTACAGCTCCCAGTGTGAGCAACACAGAAGATGGGTGTTTTCTGCATTTCCAACTGAGGTACCAGGTTCATTTCACTGGGGCTTGTCAGACAGTGAGTGCAGCCCACGGAGCAAGGTGGGGCATTGCCTCACCCGGGAAGCACAAGGGGTCAGGGAATTCCCTTTCCTAGCAAAGGGAAGCTGTGACAGATGGTACCTGGAAAATCGGGACACTGCCACGCTAATACTGTGCTTTTCCAACAACCCTATCAAACAGCACACCATGAGATTATATCCCACACCTGGCTCAGAGGATCCCACACCCATGGAGCCTTGCTCACTGCTAGCACAGCAGTCTGAGATCAAACTGCAATGCTGCAGCGAGGCTCCGGGAGGGGCGTCCACCATTGCTGAGGCTTGAGTAGGTAAACAAAGTGGCCAGGAAGCTCAAACTGGGTGAAGTCCTCCACAGCTCAAGGAGGCCTGCCTGCCTCTGTAGACTCCACCTCTGGGGGCAGGGCATAGCTGAACAAAAGGCAGCAGAAACTTCTGCAGACTTAAACATCTCTTTCTGACAGCTTTAAAGAGAATAGTGGTTCTCCCAGCACAGAGTTTGAGATCTGAGAACAGAGAGACTGCCTCCTCAAGTGGGTCCCTGACCCCCTGAGTAGCCAAACTGGGAGACAAGTCCCAGCAGGGGCCGTCTGACACCTTATACAGCCTAGTGCCCCTCTGAGATGAAGCTTCCAGAGGATGGATCAGGCAGCAACGTTTGCCTTTCTGCAATATTTGCTGTTCTTCAGCATCCACTGGTGATACCCAGGCAAGCAGGGTCTAGGGTGGACCTCCAGCAAACTCCAACAGACCTGCAGCTGAGCAGCCGAAGGTCCTGACTATTAGAAGGAAAACTAACAAACAGAAAGGAAATCCACACCAAAACCCCAACTGTATGTCACCATCATCAAGACCAAAGGTAGATAAAGCCACAAAGATGGGGAGAAACCAGAGCAGAAAACCTGAAACTTCTAAAAATCAGAGTACCTCTTCTCCTCCAAAGGAACACAGCTCCTCGGCAACAACAGAACAAAGCTGGATGGAGAATGACTGACGAGTTGAGAGAAGAAGGCTTCAGACGATTGGTAATAACAAACTTCTCTGAACTAAAGGAGGGTGTTCGAACCCATCGAAAAGAAGCTGAAAACCTTGAAAAAAGATTATATGAATGGCTAACTAGAATAAACAGTGTAGGGAAGTCCTAAAATGGCCTGATGGAGCTGAAAACCATGGCATGAGAATGATGTGATGCATGCACAAGCTTCAGTAGCCGATTTAATCAAGTGGAAGAAAGGGTATCAGTGATTGAAGATCAAATGAATGAAATGAAGTAAGAAAATAAGTTTAGAGAAAAAACAGTGAAAAGAAATGAACAAAACCTCCTCCAATAAATATGGGACTATGTGAAAAGACCAAATATATGTCTGATTGGTATACCTGAAAGTGACGGGAAGAATGGAACCAAGTTGGAAAACACTCTGCAGGATATTATCCAGGAGAACTTCCCCAACCTAGCAAGGCAGGCCAACATTCAAATTCAGGAAATACAGAGAATGCCACAAAAATACACCTCGGGAAGAGCAACTCCAAGACACATAATTGTCAGGTTCACCAAAGTGGAAATGAAGGAAAAAATGTTAAGGGCAGCCAGAGAGAAAGGTCGGGTTATCCACAAAGGGAACTCCATCAGATTAACAGCGGATCTCTCGGCAGAAACTCTACACGCCAGAAGAGAGCGGGGGCCAATATTCAACATTCTTTAAGAAAAGAATTTTCAAACCAGAATTTAATATCCAGCCAAACTAAGTTTCATAAGTGAAGGAGAAATAAACTCCTTTACAGACAAGCAAACACTGAGAGATTTTGTCACCACCAGGCCTGCCCTACAAGAGATCCTGAAGGAAGCACTAAACATGGAAAGGAACAACCAGTACCAGTCACTGCAAAAACATGCCAAAATGTAAAGACCATCAATGCTAGGAAGAAACTGCATCAACTAACAAGCAAAATAACCAGCTAATATCATAATGATAGGATCAAACTCACACAGAACAATATTAACTTTAAATGTAAATGGGCTAAATACTCTAATTAAAAGACACAGACTGGCAAATTGAATAGAGTCAAGACCCATGAGTGTGATGTATTCAAGAGACCCATCTCATGTGCAGAGACACATATAGGCTCAAAATAAAGGGATGAAGGAAGATCTACCAAGCAAATGGAAAATGAAAAAAGTCAGGGGTTGCAATCCTAGTCTCTGATAAAACAGACTTTGAACCAACAAAGATCAAAAGAGACAAAGAAGGTCATTACATAATAGTAAAGGGATCAATTCAACAGGAAGAGCTAACTATCCTAAATATATATGCACCCAACACAGGAGCACCCAGATTCAAAGAGCAAGTTCTTAAAGACTGACAAAGAGACTTAGACTCCCACACAATAATAATGGGAGACTTTAATACCCCACTGTCAACATTAGACAGATCAATGAGATAGAAAGTTAAAAAGGATACCCAGGAATTGAAGTCAGCTCTGCACCAAGTGGACCTAATAGACATCTACAGAACTCTCCACCCCAAATCAACAGAATATACATTTTTCTCAGCACCACATCACACTTATTCCAAAATTGTCCACATAGTTGGAAGTAAAGCACTTGTCAGCAAACGTAAAAGAACAGAAATTATAACAAACTGTCTCTCAGACCACAGTGCAATCAAACTAGAACTCAGGATTAAGAAACTCACTCAAAACCACTAGACTACATGGAAACTGAACAACCTGCTCCTGAATGACTACTGGGTACATAACGAAATGAAGGCAGAAATAAAGATGTTCTTTGAAACCAATGAGAACAAAGATACAACATACCAGAATCTCTGGGACACATTTAAAGCAGTGTGTAGAGGGAAATTTATAGCACTAAATGCCCACAAGAGAAAGCAGGAAAGATCTAAAATTGACACCCTAACATCACAATTAAAAGAACTAGAGAAGCAAGAGCAAACACATTCAAAAGCTAACAGAAGGCAAGAAATAACCAAGATCAGAGCAGAACTGAAGGAGATAGAGACACAAAAAGCCCTTCAAAAAATCAATGAATCCAGGAACTGGTTTTTTTGAAAAGATCAACAAAATTGACAGACCACTAGCAAGACTAATAAAGAAGAAAAGAGAGAAGAATCAAATAGACGCAATAAAAAATGATAAAGGGGATATCATCACCGACCCTACAGAAATACAAACTAGCATCAGAGAATACTGTAAACACCTCTACGCAAATAAACTAGAAAACCTAGAAGAAATGGACAAATTCCTGGACACATACACTCTCCCAAGACTAAACCAGGAAGAAGTTGAATCCCTGAATAGATCAATAACAGACTCTGAAATTGAAGCATTAATTTATAGCCTATCAACCAAAAAAAGTCCAGGTCCAAACGGATTCACAGCCGAATTCTACCAGAGGTACAAGGAGGAGTTGGTACCATTCCTTCTGAAACTATTCCAATCAATAGAAAAAGAGGGAATCCCCCCTAACTCATTTTATGAGGCCAACATCATCCTGATACCAAAGCCTGGCAGAGACACAACAAAAAAAGAGAATTTTAGACCAATATCTCTGATGAACATCAATGCAAAAATCCTCAATAAAATACTGGCAAACCGAATCCAGCAGCACATCAAAAGACTTATCCACCATGATCAAATGGGCTTCATCCCTGGGATGCAAGGCCGGTTCAAGACACACAAATCAATAAACATAATCCAGCATATAAGCAGAACCAAAGACAAAAACCACATGATTATCTCAATAGGTGCAGAAGAGGCCTTTGACAAAATTCAACAGCCCTTCATGCTAAAAACTCTCAATAAATTCCTTATTGATGGAACACATATCAAAACAATAGGAGCTATTTATGACACACCCACAGTCAATATCATACTGAATGGTTAAAAACTGGAAGCGTTCCCTTTGAAAATGGGCACAAGACAGGGATGCCCTCTCTCACCACTCCTGTTCACCGTAATGTTGGAATTTCTGGCCAGGGCAATCAGGCAAGAGAAAGAAATAAAGGGTATTCAATTAGAAAAAGAGGAAGTCAAATTGTCCCTGTTTACAGATGACATGATTGTATATTTAGAAAACCCCATTGTCTCAGCCCAAAATCTCCTTAAGCTGATAAGCAATTTCAGCAACGTCTCAGAATACAAAATCAATGTGCAAAAATCACAAGCATTCTTATACACCAATAACAGACAAACAGAGAGCCAAATCATGAGTGAACTCCCACTGACAATTGCTTCAAAGAGAATAAAATACCTAGGAGTACAACTTACAAGGGATGTAAAGGACCTCCTCAAGAAGAACTACAAACCACTGCTCAATGAAATAAAAGAGGACAGAAACAAATGGAAGAACATTCCATGCTCATGGATAGGAAGAATCAATGTCGTGAAAATGGCCATACTGCCCAAGGTAATTTACAGACTAAATGCCATCTCCATTAAGTTATCAATGACTTTCTTCACAGAATTGGAAAAAACTACTTTAAAGTTCATATGGAACCAAAAAAGAGCCTGCATTGCCAAGACGATCATAAGCCACAAGAGCAAAGCTGGAGGCATCACGCTACCTGACTTCAAACTATACTTAAAAGGCTACAGTAACCAAAACAGCATGGTACTGGTACCAAAACAGAGATATAGACCAATGGAACAGAACAGAGCCCTCAGAAATAATACCACACATCTAAAATCATCTGATGTTTGACAAACCTGACAAAAACAAGAAATGGGGAAAGGATTCCCTATTGAATAAATGGTGCTGGGAAAACTGGCTAGCCATATGTAGAAAACTGAAACCAGACTTCTTCCTTAAACCTTATACAAAAATTTACTCAACATGGACTAAAGACTTAAATGTAAGACCTAACACCATAAAAACCTAGAAGAAAACCTAGGCAATACCATTCATGACATAGGCATAGGCAAGGACTTCATGTCTAAAACACCAAAAGCAATGGCAACAAAAGTCAAAATTGACAAATGGGATAGAATTAAACTAAAGAGCTTCTGCACAGCAAAAGAAACTACTATCAGAGTGAACAGGCAACCTACAGAATGGGAGAAAATTTTTGCAATCTACTCATCTGACAAAGGGCTAATATCCAGAACCTACAAAGAACTCAAACAAATTTAGAAGAAAAAAACAAACAACCCCATCAAAAAGTGGGCAAAGGATATGAACAGACATTTCTCAAAAGAAGACATTTATGCAGCCAACAGACACATGAAAAAATGTTCATCATCACTCGCCATCAGCAAAATGCAAATCAAAACCACAATGAGATACCATTTCACACCAGTTAGAATAGTGATCATTAAAACGTCAGGAAACAACAGGTGCTGGAGAAGATGTGGAGAAATAGGAACACTTTTACACAGTTAGTGGGACTGTAAACTACTTCAACCATTGTGGAAGACAGTGTGGTGATTCCTCAAGGAATCTAGAACTAGAAATACCATTTGACCCAGCCATCTCATTACTGGTGTATATACCCAAAGGATTATAAATCATGCTACTATAAAGACACATGCACACGTATGTTCATTGCGGCACTATTCACGAAAGCAAAGACTTGAAACCAACCCAAATGTCCATCAATGACAGATTAGATTAAGAAAATGTGGCACATATACACCATGGAATACTATGCAACCATAAAAAAGGATGAGCTCATGTCCCTTGTAGGGACATGGATGAAGCTGGAAACCATCATTCTCAGCAAACTGTCGCAGGAACAGAAAACCAAACGCCACATGTTCCCACTCATAAGTGGGAATTGAACAATGAGAACACTTGGACACAGGAAGGGGAACATGACACACTGGGTCCTGTCGTGGGGTTGGGGGAGGGGGAAGGGATAACATTAGGAGACATACCTAATGTAAATGACGAGTTAATGGGTGCAGCACACCAACATGGCACATGTATACATATGTAACAAACCTGCACATTGTGCACAGGTACCCTAGAACTTAAAGTATAATAAAAAATAAATAAATAAAATAAAATAAAATAATTTGTCTTTACCTTGGCAATTAGTAAGTCTGGCTAAATGTTAGTCAACTGTTTAGCTATTCAAAAAATTAACTTTTAGTTTTATTGATTTTGTATCATTTTATTCATTTTAATTTTATTGATCTCTGTTCTAATCTTTATTTTTTTTCTTCTACTGATTTCGTGTTTGGCTTGTTCTTGTGTTTCTAGTTCCTTCAGATGCATCATTAGATTGTGTATTTGAAGAATACCTAATCCTCAAAGTTGGCTGCAGCCCCAGGGACCAAGTTGATTACAGCTTAGTGAGACTCTGAGCAAATAACCCAGTTAACTCATACCCAGACTTCTAACCCACAGAAACTGTGAGATAATGTGAATTGTTTGAAATTCCTAAATTTCTGATAATATTTTACACAGCAACGAATAATATAATCCTCATGGCTCCCTCCCATATCTCCCTCCAGTCTTTAAGTCTCACCTTTTCATCATGGCCTTCTCTGACCCATCTATTTAAAATTGCAGCCCCTTCAAAGAAAGTTCCCTATTGGCAGTCTTTGTTTTTTTTTCTCCATAGCACTTACCACCTTTGAACATGTTATATTTATTTATTTTTGTTTATTGTCAGTATTTCATCAATATAATGTAAGCTCCACAAGAACAGAGGTCTTATATCTCTAACATTTAGTAGAATGACTAATATATAAATGCTCCATGAATATTTATAAAATGAATGAAGGAATGAATTTCTATGACATTCTACAGAACCCTCAATATGTCTTCCAATATCATGTGTGTTTTTGGATCCGCCACCTTTCCAGTATTTCTTTGTTCAATTTACCCCTTTACCCATTTTTCTCAAACTTTATCAACCTTTTTTTAAATTTCTTTAATACACCATTATTTGGGCTCTTGCATATACCTTTTCCTGTATTTTTCTAGCTAATTGAGTTTACATATTTTACCTTTAATGTGAATTTATCAGGGAGACATTCCCTGAGCTCTTGGAGTAGGTATGGTCTCTCTGTTATATATCCTCATAGGCTTATACACTTTTCATACCTTTCCTCTCAATTGTAAATACTTTTGTAATCACTTGTACAACAGCTATCCTACACCTGCCCCCCAATATTGTAGATTTCATTAGGAAAGATACATTATCTGTCTTGTCTAATTCTGTGTTCCCAGCGCATAAGACAGTGCCTATCACTGTGAATGAATGAATATAGCTATTTTAATGACCAATTTGCAAAATATAATGGTACTCCTCTTCATTTTTCTCTAGTTAATCTGCTTCCTAAGCATATTTGAGAAAAATTTCAAAAGCATTAAAATAATTTATTCAATAAAACACTTATTTATTTATTTATGCTTTTCAGTCAGAAAGACTATTTCTCACTGGATATTGCCTTCCCCAGATTTTAAAGTTTATTTTCAACATATTCTGAAAAGAACAAAAGCAGGTAATGCTTTCTTTTAAAAAATAGTTACATAGTACTTTTCTCCCACTATGTGGTAGTTTGCTATATATTAAAAAGCTATCCATGATAGTCTATGGGATAGAGCAACTGGTGATGACTGAATATTAAAAGGTCAAAAGTTAAAAGGTCTTGATAAAAACATTTAATTCTTCAGAGTGAAATCAGTGAAAAGTTGCCTGGAATAATAACATTACAATTATTATCTAATACCTCTATTTTTTTAATAGAAACTGGTTTTAGATATTGGATATAAACTGTTTGTGTGTATGTGTGCATGAATATATAAAGAAACTATATAATGCCATTCTCCATGTAGCTAATTTACTTGGGAGTCAATGAATGTGTTTGTAGGAAACTTTCATGTACAGACTATATTACAACATTTTAGAATGATATGTACCTGATAGATGAAGTAGATAAATTTGAGTACATTTCACTTTATTTAGCAGCCAATGGTCTCTTTTTCTGGAATTATGTAACACCATTGTCATCATAATTATCAATCTGCATAAGGATGATAGTGGCCATTATTCTCCTGGTATCATTACATGACTTTCCTTTGGAGCATTATTGGGTTGTGGTATCAATGTTGCTAGTGATTCTTAAACTTCTTCCTTTAGCCAAATTCTGTGAATATTAGTTTCATGAAAGAAGTACTACATCCACAATATTTCAAGTCTAATGAAGAGACAAATAGAAAGCAGTACATTCACAATATATTTTCAATTTCAGACTGAATTCTAAATTCGTCATTTGCACCTAGGTCTAATTTACACTTCTTACAGGTTACATGTGTTTGCCATATTGATTTATTTTCTGTTTTTCTTTTTTAGACTATTGAGGGATAAGCACACATTTATTAAAAGTTCTGGGCCTAAGCTATTCATATGATTGTTTGTAGTTTAATTCCTTGAGGCTGTTGGTTTTGTTAGCTGACTTTGGATGGTTAGGCCTTTTACTTCCCCTACTTTGACATCCTTGCTTAGAAGTAGGTGTTTATGCTTGGAGCATAAGTGCTTTCTACCTTCCACATCATACTGGACAACTCAAGAAAGGCAAAATGAAATAATATAATTATGATGCACAAAATAAAGGTGTGTTTGGTTTCCTCGCATTAGTTTCCTTTTACTCCTTTTGGGAGAAGCCTCCTTCTAACCTTGTCTTCCTATCAGGTGTCTATTCTGATTTTCATTCATCTTCTTAGTTACCGACTAATCTCTCCCCATTCTAATTAATTCATATTTATGTGTATACATATCGTATCTTCTCTTGCAAGATGATAAGGTTCTTGAAAGTAATAATCATATTCATATTCATGTTTGGGTCTTCTCAAATCCTCTTGGTGCCTAGCAGAAACTCAATATATTTTTTAAAAGAGTGAATAAATGACTAAACAAACAAATTCTTAGGGTGTGTCCCTATACAAGAATATTGCTATTTTAATAAGAAACTATGGCAGATCAAAATGCTCAGGGCCACAGGAACTTTTTGATTATAACCCTGGTACCTCTTGAGTACACTGTGGAGGTAGCACCTATTCAATAGACTGCCACTAGTAATTACTGTATAGATTAGAACAATCAATAGCTCAATTTCATAAATGACTTCTTGCAGTACTGCAGGGATTTACAATCTATGAAATCAAAGGGATGTGTCAAGTATTCGTGCTTAATGACCAAACGCATCAATTTCAAAGCTGTTTTACATTCCTGAATGGAGGCAAGGTTTCTCTTGATGATTTTGAAGACAGCAATATTAGGTATTTTTTCAGCCAGCAGTCTTAAATCTTTAAATTTATAGGAATTACACAAATATGTTTAAGGGAGTCAACTGGCTTGAATTTAAATAAACTGATGTTCTCAAATCAAATAATAAAATATGTTTCTTTATCAATAATCTGTAATAGGCATTTCCTCTCTTAATTCCTATAAAAAAACTTCATTTGTGTAACAGCTGCATGCATTGAGGTGATGAATTATTATTTCTGAGGCTTGATCATGTTGTGTACAAGAAAATCAATGATCCCATCTCTCATATCTCATTCTCAATTTACCACTTAGAATTTTAAAGATGTAGCATGTGTTGGACATGGCGGGGAGGAAGTTAAGGCCTACTTGTTAACATTTATCATTTAGTACAACTTGTTTGTTTGAGCAAGTATAATTGAATATATGGATATGAAATGATCTTCGTTTGGTCTCAACAGCCCTTTTTCTGACAGTGTTCTGTAGACACAGCCTTATAAAATGTACATTTGCAAGAGATTTCCAGAGATAAAGAGAACCTGGGTTCTCACGGTCATATGTGATTTAAAGAAATCTTCACTGTGGAGACTTCTAAGTGAAATAGATTTTGAGAATATCAGATCAAAGGAAATAAATTCAGCAAACTTGTGTGATTGGCATAGAAATAATCTAACCTAATGTTTCCTTTGGGTGATGGGACTACAGAGCTCACGGATTAAGTGTTTTGAAACACTAAGGAACATAATTAATATATTTAAAGCATGTCCCCAAACTAACAACTACATTTAAAAAGCCAGTTTGTTTCCTTTTCCCTAACATACAGAGCCAGAAAAAAATTACAGGAATCATATTTTAAATAATGGGACTGAGGTCACAATGACTTGTGGCTCCCTAATGTGTATGTTATTATTAGTAAGGAGACAAAAAGCTAAAAAGAAATGTCAAAATAAAATGTCTTATGGAGTTAGTCCACCTGTCAAATATATCTTGTCACAATGGAAGAAGAAAACTATATTCACATCCCAGGAAAATCTTGATTTCAAATTTTGAAGACCTAACTTGACAGGAAAATTATGCATCCAAATGTTCTCATATAAAAGACGGTTAGAACTCTGTTATAGAAGTGGATTGTTGCGTAGGGTTCTGCTATTAATTCCATTCTGCTGGCATTAATTTGAACTTTTACTCACATCTTGTGCTGGTAGTCTCATTTCCTTCAATATATTTATTTACTTCTCTATAATCAGATAACCTTTATCAATGCCATTGGTGGTTGCATCACTGATAAAGAGTTCTGTTAGAACCTTACCAATGAGATCTCGTTATTTCCCTATAAAAATGAAGAGGTACATTCTGATTCCCATTCCAGCTCATCTATGGGAATCTTGACCAGGCCTGGTTTTCAGTCATTTTGTCTCATTCTTTTGCTCGACAATCAAAAAAAGACTTTTGAGTCAAATTAGTGTTTCGTGGGTGGCTCTGTCTCCACAATGGGAATGGTCGATTCAGTGAATTGCAGTACTGGACACTGCCATCAACTTGCCGAAAGGGACTGACTAGCCAACCAATATTCAGAGAATGGTGGATACTTCCAGATATCTCTTCTCGTATCAATCCTGTCAGGGTGGGCCTGGGAGCCAGACATATCTATCAATTAGACCTCACCACAACAGATAGCCTTGACAGAATCCTGAGTTACATGGAAATGTCTAATTGTTTTTTTCTGTCATATTAAAACTGAGGTCCTCTTGTTTAAATTAAATAAACTGCTCTTTATTTTTCTTTCTCCTCTAGCCTCTCTTTTCCCCTTTTTCTCCTATCTCTCCCGCTACCTTCCCCTCTTTCACCCATTTCCTCTTACTCTCTCTCTTCTATGTTCACACAAAAGCACAATATAAATAGAGCTAGTAAAGGGAAATATTGAAATTGAATGGTTTGAGAATCACATTGTCAACACTGCTACCAGGTCTGCCTGCCTGCCTGCCTGCCTTCCTTCCTTCCTTCCTTCCTTCCTTCCTTCCTTCCTTCCTTCCTTCCTTCCTTCCCTCCCTCCCTCCCTCCCTCCCGCCTTCCTTCCTTCCTTCCTTCCTTCTCTTTTTCTTTCTTTCTCTTTCACTTTCTTTTTTTCTTTCTTCTTTCTTTCTTTCTTTCTTTCTTTCTTTCTTTCTTTCTTTCTTTCTTTCTTTCTCTCTCTCTTTCTTTTTCTTTCTTTCTTTCATCTTTTTTCTTTCTTCCTGTTACCAAGTCAGAGTTCACAGTTAAAACAGCTACATCTTCATTTTATTTTGCTTTATTACTGAAAATTTAGGCAATTTTTGAGACATTTTAATTACCTCTTTCGTTTTTCAAGTCATCTTTATATCAAAATGTGACCTTCTAACTGAACTAATATTTGCTGACAAAGAGGTAGCCAGTAGTGATTTCACATCATAGGAAGAGGATCTTACCTGCATCTCTACAAGTTTGTCTAGGCTCTGGATATTCAGGCAGCTTTCCGCCTAATAGTACGCTAACACTCTAAATATATTAGACTGAGACAACCTCATATTTCTCTCTCCATCACAAAATATTTTTGGGAACAATTTGCTTTGTCCTTTGGAAAAAAAGTTGCAAATAGTCTCACTGACCTTAGTTTTGGCCCCATGTTGCTAAGCATCTGGATGAAAAATTTTAAAATGCAGTCAATTAACTAGATTTTTGCAAACATCTGAATGTATAGCACTATAGATAAGGTTTGCTTTTCTCTACATGAAGTTAAGGGAACGTTTGAGTTAACTCTATGTCATTGAGACAAATATATAATTTAGTTTAAATGTTCAGATAATTACAAACAAGGTGTGAAACTTCTGAAATTATTGAAAAACCACCACATTTCTCTTCATTTTACATGTTTAGAGACAGCTTTTGCCAATACGTGTGCCAGCTGCTAGACTGCTTTACATATTTGGCTTCTCCCCCACCTGCCACCCCCTGCATTGAATTCAAGCTCTCCGATTTAAAATTTGTTTTCACTTTGAGAGCAGCAATTTTCACTTTCTAAAAGGGAATGTAATGTTACATCAAAGTTACAGATGCTTTAAACTATTTAGTTTATTTAAAAAAAAAAAAGAACTCTGAACAGGAAAACATTTGGCAATATAGGTAACCCACATGGAAATGTTAGATGCATAAATATATCTGGTCCATTCTGCCTTAAGAATAGTCAATGGAAATCTCTCCCCTCAGGCCAAACCTGCCATCTAAGCCAAACACCAGAAGCCCACTGCAGAATATTCTGGAAAATCAAGGTCGGACTGTATCAGATGCTTCCCCTGTTCATTGCAGGTCATCTCCCCACAATAATTTAGAGATTCCATATTGGATGGGATTAATGTCTTGACTCCTCATGACATTTATTTGGCTTTCTTTCCCCAACATACAAACTGAGGCTCATCAATAATCTATCATGTAAAGCACCTAACTACTCTGCAGGTTTCAATTACTTTCTTCTAGGATGTCACCCAATGTGTCCCAAATCATCCTTTGTTCATCTTCTATGCTCTTTGTACTGGCATTTTCCATCACTACCTGAAATTATTGATCAACTGTTAACCTGATAGTGTTTATTGCATTGTGGGTTGATAGGCAAATACAGATTTGAGAAAAAGGTAGGAATTGTTTATCATAGAATTGCCATCTAGAATAAATATTCTCTCCCTAGGGGTCATGATGAATTTGGTTGGAAACAGAAGACGTGACCTGGAATTAAAATCTAGTATATTGATCATGTATTGATTGTTTCCCTAACATATTAATTGTCTACATGCAAACCAAGTTTCAGAGATGTTGATTTGAAATCTTTCTGGCTAGCAATAGTACCTCTGGGCATGAATAGTTTTGCTAATAACATCAAGTAGCAAAATCTTTTGGAATTAAAGAAAACACTGAGTGAACCATTATTAGTGGAGGGACTAAGTGATAATGAGTTCACTAAAATTAAAAAAATGTAAGCACAAAGTCAGGCAACAAAGAGAAGAAGAACATAAATAAAGGATATGTGTGTGTGTGTGTATGTATATATATATATATATATATATGAAGATAACAACTCTTTTCTATTCAGTCATTCATTCATTCAGCAAATATTTCTTATGCATTTTCTGCCTGGTACTGTTATTAATCTGGGAGACACAGTTATAAATAGGACATCTCATGAAACCACTGTACTCAGTCACAGAAACTTCCAGTAAGTGGATGTGTACGCGAAACCTCATGAAAGGCCTTATAGTGGTTTCTTTCAGAAGTATACTGCTTCAGAGTATAAGCTATACCATTTGAGTCAGAATCAGTGGAAGAGCAGAACAGAGGAAGGGGGTGTGCAAGAACATGTTTGAACATAAAGCCCACAGAAATGAATCAAAACAGAGGTCAGATTTCTAGGACTTTAGGTAACAATAAAAGTCAGGTAGTTTGAGAAATTAAGAGGTAAATAAACACAAGGTGAACCTACAGGGTTGGACTGGAGGAACAAACAAAACAAATTGTCTCAACACCAAATTGGGGTCCTAGAAGAGCATTTAGACTTACAAGTGGCACCGGGAAGGAAATGGTTCTATCTTCTAAAGGTGTGCCACCATCAGCATTGTGAGATAATATGCTTCAGAGTTATCTTAACATACATACACAATGTACTGACACAGCCAGGAAACTAATTACGGTAATGCACCAAATAATGACATTTTAGTTAGTGATGGGCTGAATATATTACAGTGATACCATAAAATTATCATATAGCATTTGTAGAAACCTGATATATGGTACTTGGTATTGGCATTGTAGACAGTTAATATTAGTGCTGAGAGGTTTGGTTTTCCATATAAAAATATATAAATAATATTATACATACCATCTAGGTTTGTGTAAGTACACTCTATGATGTTTGCACAATGCTAATGTCACCTAAAGATGCATTTCCCAGAGCACATCCACGTTGTTAAGTGATGCATGACTGTACATAATCAAGAGATGAAAGATCTGACTGCTTTGTAGTTTCATCTGTCATACTTTTTACCTGAGAATTAATCACACTATGTCAGAGATTATTTGATCCCCCAGAATGAACTCTGGATAAAATGGTACTTAAGATTTGCCATCAACCATGCTATGTGTGAAAAGGCCATAATCCTGAAACACAATAATAACGACCTCCCTTCCCCCCAACTTATATATACTTTGCAGGCACCAGAAACTATTCTAAGAACATTACCCACATAACTTTAATTCAATTTAATCTTCATAAAAATCCAAAAGGAAGGTTCTAATCCTATTATAGAGAGGTAGAAATTGAGGCAAAGGGAAGCTGAGTATGTTTCCAGGGAAACACAGTAGATTGCAGTAGGATGCATATTCAGAATTTAAAGCCAATAATTCTGGCTCCAGAGTCAGATGTCTGTTATGTTAAATTCAATGATTTCATTCCCATGTGATAGAAACAAAAGTTACATGAGAAATTCTGCTGCAGCATTTTCTAATCAATTCACCTTGGTTTCTTTTGATAGTATGAAAATCCAGTTTTTAAGAGTAATTAAATGTAGAGAATCAAATATTTGTTTACAGTGGGATAATTCCTAGCAAAAACATGTTTTTGCCTTAATCTCACGGACAATACAATTACGGTAATTTTTCCTACCAGTGATCTCTGAATGTGTGAATTTATCCATATACAATATTTGTATACATAGAGTTTTAAACTATTAATGATCAAGTCAGTTGAAAGCTAGTTTCTGCTCCCCACCAAGTCAATCTGACTTTTAGTCTGATGAACAACCGAAGTTTAACTAGCTGTGCTTGCAGGGATACCCTCTAGTGAGAGTATTAGTTAAATGTTAACTTTTAGACATAATCTTATTTTTAAATTTCTATTACGGGGGGAACATTTAAATATTAAATTGAGGGAAAATGGCTATTAGAGAATGTTGAGTCTTCCCTGAAAAATAGTTTAGTGCAGAAGTTTTATATAGTGCTCTTTGACCTTTTAGAATTTTACCTTAATAGCAGATTGATTTGTATTAAAATAATCAGCTTTTTCTCTCAGAAGAAGTGATCCACACTCCTCTCTAATCAAAAGCTTATTCTATTATTTCCATGCATAAGATTCAACAAGTTATTTTTCTTTATTAAATGAAAATTTTATTGTCTTTTTGCTACAGTGCTTTTATGTATATATGAATATGATTAAGTTGAATTTTCCCACTTTCACAAAAATTAATGTAAAACAATTTCATGAGCAATTTAGCATTAAATATATGTTAGTCAAAGAAATGTTGGCAGAGTAGTCCAGAGTGGGTCTTCTGTGTGGTTAGACAAGCAGTATTTAGATTTTAATATGGTCATAAATGAATAATAGTATAATTCTCTGATCCAGGTAGTCTGTGTTTTTCAAAGTGAGGATTTTGAATACTTGCATCAGAATTACTTGAGTTGCCTGTTAATGGTGCAGTTTCAGTGGCCTTACTCCAGAACTGGGGAATCAGAATTTCTTAGGGTGTTGCACAAGATTCGTCATTTTAAATGTTTCTCAAGAGTGAGGTTTCAGAACCACTGCCTTCCAATCATATACTAGTATCCATTTCACATATGCACATTGCTTGTCAGGCTGGTCCTGCAACAGCAATATGGATGTTCCCAGCTGGAAGAACACTTAGAAGTTATCCGGGTTAACCCGTACTGAACTTATCATTTTACCATAGGGCTGCTAGATTTGGCAAACAAAAAAGCAGAAATCGAAGTTAAATTTTATTTCAGGAAAACAATCTAAATACAAATAATTGATTTCCAATCTACCGAAGGCTTTTGTTTTTGACAAGTATATATTCATAAAAATACATAACTCTAGTTTGAAATAACTTTCAAATGCTTAAAGACCCAATGTATTTATTTTATAACAAAGAAGTTACTGCATATGCGACCCCACAGAAATACAAACTACCATCAGAGAATACTATAAGCACCTCTACTCAAATAAACTAGAAAATCTAGAAGAAATGGATAATTTCCTGGACACTTACACTCTTCCAAGACTAAACCAGAAGAAGGACCCCTGAACAGACCAATAGCAGGTTCTGAAACTGGAGGCACAATTAATAGCCTACCAACCAATAAAAAGTCCAGGACCAGATGGATTCACAGCTGAATTCTACCTCAGAGGTACAAGGAGGAGCTGGCATCATCTTCGAAACTAATTCCAATCAATAGAAAAAAAAGAGGAATCCTCCTTAACCATTTTATGCCAAAATCATCCTGGATACCAAAGCCTGGCAGAGACACAATAAAAAAGAATTTTAGACCAATATCCCTGATGAACATCGATGCAAAATCCTCAATAAAAATATATCGGGCAAATCGGATTCAGCAGCACATCAAAAGCTTATCCACCATGATCAAGTGGCTTCATCCCTGGGATGCAAGGCTGGTCTAACATTCAAAATCAATAAACATAACCAGCATATAAACAGAACCAAAGACAAGAACCACATGACTATTCAATAGATTCAGAAAGGCTTGACAAAAAAAATTCAACAGCCCTCATGCTAAAAAACACTAATAAATTGCATTGATGGAACGCACTTCTCAAAATAATAAGAGCTATTTATGACAAACCCACAGCCAATATCATACCTAATGGGCAAAAACTGAAAATTCCCTTTGAAAACTGGCACAAGACAGGGATGCCCTCTTCACCAATTCTATCTACCAGTGTTGGAAGTTCTGGCTAGGGCAACTGTGTGTAGCAAGAGAAAGAAATCAAGGGTATTCAGTTAGAAAGAAGTCAAATTGTCCCTGCTTGCAGATGACATGATTGAATATTTAGAAAATCCCATCGCCTCAGCCTCCAAAATCTCCTTAAGCTGATAAGCAACTTCAGCAAAGTCCTTCAGGATACAAAATTAATGTGCAAAAATCATGCCAATTCTTATACACCAGTAACAGACAAACAGAGAGCCAAATCAGGAATGAACTTCCATTCACAATTGCTTCAAAGAGAATAAAATACCTAGGAATCCAACTTACAAGGGATGTAAAATGGACCCTTCAAGGAGAACTACAACCACTGCTCAGTGAAATAAAAAGAGGACACAAACAAATGGAAGAACACACCATGCTCATGGATGTGGAAGAATCAATATCGCGGAAAATGGCCATACTGCCCAAGGTAATTTATATATCTCAATGCCATCCCCACTGTTACCAATGAGTTTCTTCACAGAATTGAAAAACTGCTTTAAAGTTCATATGCAATCACAAAGAGCCCGCATTGCCAAGACAATCCAAGTCAAAAGAACAAAGCTGGAGGCATCACGCTACCTGACTTCAACCATATTACAAGGCTACAGTAACTAAAACAGCATGGTACTGGTACCAAACAGAGAGATATAGACCAATGGAACAGAACAGAGTCCTCAGAAATAATAACACACCACACATCTACAGCCATCTGATCTCTTTGACAAACCTGACAAAAACAAGAAATGGGGAAAGGATTCCCTATTTAATAAATGGTGCTGGGAGAATTGGCCAGCCATGGGCAGAAAGCTGAAACTGATCCTTTCCTTACTCCTTATACCTAAGAATTAATTCAAGATGGATTAGAGACTTAAATGTTAGACCTAATACCATAAAAAACCCTAGAAGAAAACCTAGGTGAACAATCTTGTGACATAGGCATGGGCAAGGACTTCATGTCTAAAACACCAAAAGCAACGGCAGCAAAGCCAAAATTGACAAATGGGATCTCATTAAAACTAAAATGTTTCTGCACAGCAAAAAGCAAAACTACCATCAGAGTGAACAGGCAACCTACAGAATGGGAGAAAATTTGCACCTACTCATCTTGACAAAGGGCTAATATCCAGAACCTACAAAGAACTCAAAACAAATTTACAAGAAAAAACAAACAACCCCATCAAAAAGTGGCAAAGGATATGAACAGACATTTCTCAAAAGAAGACATGCATACAGCCAACAGACACATGAAAATGCTCATCATCACTGGCCATCAGAGAAATGCAATCAAAACCACAATGAGATACCATCTCACACCAGTTAGAATGGCAATCATTAAAAAAGTCAGGAACAACAGCTGGAGAGGATGTGGGAGAAACAGGAACACTTTACACTGTTGGGATTTCAAACTAGTTCAACCATTATGGAAAAACAGTATGTACATTCCTCATGATCTAGAACTATTAGATGTACCCATATGACCCAGCCATCCCATTACTGGCCATATACCCAAAGGATTATAAATCATGCTGCTATAAAGACACATGCACACGCCATGTTTATTAAGGCACTATTCATAATAGCAAAGACTTGAATCAACCCAAATGTCCACTGTGACAGACTGATTAATAGAAAATGTGGGTACATACACACCAATGGAATACTATGCAGCCATAAAAAGGATGAGTTTGTGTCCTTTATAGGACACATGGATGCAGCTGGAAACCATCATTCTTAGCAAACTATCACAAGAACAGAAAACTAAATCACCCAGATGTTCTCACTCACAGGTGGGAACTGAACAATAAGATCACTTGGACTCGAAGGGGAACATCACACACCGGGCCTATCATGTGAGGTGGGGAGGGATTGCATTGAGTTATACCTGATATAAAATGACGAGTTGATGGGTGCTGACGAGTTGATGGGTGCAGCACAGCAACATGGCATGGGCATACATATGTAACAAACCTGCATCGCTATGCACATACCCTAGAACTTAAAAGTATAAAAAAAAAAAAAAAAGAGTCACTGCCAATTTGCATGGCTGTTGACCAGAGATATCAGTTTCTTGCCACTTGAACCACTCCACAGAGCTACTCCCAAGATGGCAGTATGCTGCCCAACAGAAATGGCTCCAAGAAAGAAAGCATGAGAGAGCATGAAACAAGGTGAGAGAGCCAAGCAAAATGAAAGCCTGAGTGTTTTGTTACCTAATCTAGGGAAGTAACTTTCTATCACTTTTGATCACTTTGGCTATGTTCCATTTATCAGAAGCAAGTCACTAGGTCCACTCCACACTCTAGGAGAAGGGATTATGTAAGGGTGTTAATTGCAGAAGGCAGAGATCTTTGAGGCCATTTTAGAGACTGCCTATCAATAACTGAGTGGAGAAAAGCAACAGGTACCTATACATCCATTTTGGCAAATACAAATAATTAGTTAAGGATCAGTTTTTTAAAATGCTTTAAGTTAGAAGTCTTTTCCTGTTTTTTCCACACTTAAAGTATAACTTTCATCACTATGCCTCCTTTAAAATCATTCTCATTTCAATCTTTGATATTACTTGCCCTGGATACCCACACTTTCCTCCTCTTGTATTAGCTTTCCACCTATGTTTACCACCAAAAATGTCCAGAAAAAAGAGAACCAATCAGTTAGACAGGCCATATTAAATCATGAGTATAAATATTTCTATTTCCTCAGATGCGATGCATATGAACAGGAAATCAAGGCATTTTCTTCAAACTTGATTTAATTAAAAGTCAATGAAATCAGTATTAAGGTTGAGGTTAACTTTTACCATTCCTGTGAGACTCTAAATTAGAAAAAGTGAAATCACATTCAGAAATGACTTTATGAATTTCAGTGGGATAGGCTACAATACGCTTAAAATTGTTCTCCCAGGATGCTCTTTTTCTGCTTGCTGATATGCATTGAATTATTGTCAAATATGTCAGAAACATTGTTACTTACTCTCAGTTTTGCACACGAACAATGGTAAAGGTTGGAAGCTGGCAGAGTTTGAATAACAATATATATTTCTGTAGTTTAGGATGCTATTTATGATTTTTACCACCTTTCCACATGCCCCTGTGGCAAATATTTGCCACTCCGTTATGAAAATGGGAAGATGTAACGGTCTTATAATATGCTATATCTTCTACATTTCTATTGAACTTTTCAAATAGAGCTTTTCAGTGGCATCTGGAAATGTCAAGAACACGCTGGGACCTGTTATATATGTGTTTAACCTACCTGACTTTATGTCTTAATCTAACTTTGTAGACAAAGAGTGAACTTAGGGGTTGCTTGATCATGACCTTGTATACCAAACCCACCAAAATAATTGATCACTGACTCCATAGCTGTTGATGCTGGCACTTGCAAAAATGGAATGCTGAGGCTAGTATTTTTTCAAAAAAATTACTAAATGCCTATGTTTTTATTTTTCTTATTAAAAAACCTTCAGATAGGCAACAAAGTGAAAGTAAGTATACCTCACATCCCAGTCCACCCTTTTTCCAGAAGTCTCCACGTTAGAATATGCATATACTTTCAGGATAGTCCAATGTATATATAAGCACCTATATCTATCTGTCCTTCTAACCAATTAAATCTCCATGTCTCATATTTGCCTAACTGGAATCATGATATGTATTTTGTGTTATAAATTGTTTTACTGACTTGATAATATCAACTTTTGATGACAGTATATGTATAGATAATGTTATAACCCACTTGACTAGCTGCATAGCATTGCATTGTATAGGTGAACTATGATTAATTGAACCCTTCTAATACTAATGGACATTTATATTGTCATCGACCTTTCTCCACTAAAACAATGCTGCTAAAAATTAAATATATATGTGTGAGTATACATATATATACATATATACAGAAACAAATACACATAATTTTGTATACTTAGAAAATTTCTTACGACAATTTTTTCTGACTCAAAGAATACACATCCTTTATAAATTTTGATAGAGATTACCAAATTATCCTCTAAAATTTTTACATTTATTTGTAAATGTGTGAATTTTTTGTGTAGAATTTTCACAATTATGTAAACTACTTAGTGAGTTTATATAAAGGAAGGACAGACATTTCTGAGAATTAAATATTAACGTATCTGAATAATCTTCAAAATCAATATCTGTTGCTTTCCTCATTTGGAATTGTTCTGAATTTGGATTTACAGCCCAATCTAAGTTATTTTATATGAGTTCTGACCCACCCTGATATCCAGCAGGTGAATTTTTTTCTTTCTATTAATTAATTTAAACTTTCAAGGAGTTATTATGTTCAAATTATACCCTTAAACTGCATGGTTAGTGTTGAGGATCCCTTTCTTTATAGAGATTTATTGTTCTATTGGGAAAGCCCAACATAGCTTAGAAAAAGTTAACCACATAAGATGAGATTGGAGGTGTATAGTGGTTACTTGCAACAGCAATTTTACCTCTAGAGTCAGTTTGTTCAAATGCTTTCCCTTCTACTAATAGATCTGTAAACTTGTGCAAGCTAATAAACATGTCCAAGCTTCGCTTTCCTCATCTTGTATAATGGTGGTAGTAATAATACCTACTGCATAAGGAATTTTAAAATATTTAGAAGAATTAACATATTCATAAAATTTAGCACAGTGTCTGATACACATCATTTATTATATTTATTATAGGGCCTTTATTGAATGACAAAAAATTGAAATACTTGAGTTTTAATTATATTCTGATATGAATCTATTTTATTGATCCAACTTTGTAAATTCAGTGTTTTTTGAACCTGACCACAGCTGACAGCTACATTGCTTACTATATTTGATGTCTATATTAGTTTGTTTTCACACCGCTGATAAAGACATACCCAAAACTGGGAACAAAAAGAGGTTTAGTTGGACTTACAATTCCGCATGGCTGGGAGGCCTCAGAATTATGGTGGAGGGCAAAAGACACTTCTTACATGGTGGCACCAAGAGAGAATGAGGAAAAAGCAAAAGTGGGAACCGCCAATAAACCCATCAGATATCGTGAGACTTATTCACTATCATGAGAATAGCACAGGAAAGACTGGCCCCCATAATTCAATTATCTCACTCTGAGTCCCTCCCACAACAGGTGGGAATACTGAGAGAGACAATTCAAGTTGAGATTTGGGTGGGCACACAGCCAAACCATATCAATACTTCTCATAAATATATGTTATATCTATATTCTGACTCTTGTCCTAGTGCCATATTCTGTTACCTTTGTTTCAAGGTCTGTTTCACATTTTCAGAAAATAGCTATTCAAAAAATATAGACAAATTTTTGTTTTAGCTGATCAGTTTTATCATGGCTTTACTGAGTTACAAATGTGGTAGTAAATTTTTAACAATTGGTTGTCTGTAAAAATGCATGTATGAATACATGTATGTAATTTATTGTTTATATTACTAACATAAAGGTTGTATAGCACACAATTTATAAGTAATAATTAAATATTCTAGTCTATCATAAATTCCATATAACTAATGATACAGAATGTTTTAATGGTTTTTGGCAAACTCATATATTTGTGACAAACCTGTGGTTGTAATTGACAAATGAGTGTAGTTCTGACATGAATGTTGATTTTTTTGTTTTCCTAAATGAGTAAGATAAAAACAAAAGTAATAAAAACTGTGTCAGAAATTAATGTGTTCATCAATGATGTGAATGACTTTTGGTGAATCACATACTAGCTTTTGGATACTAGGAAAGTATATTTCTGATTTTTTGTGCTATTCACAATATAACAGCCATGGCACAATTTTTAAGTTTAATCAGAATTATTAAGATTTTTCTGTATGTCTTCCTAGACAATCCACAATAACAATAAAACTTCTAAAAACCACGTCCTTATTACAAAACAAAAGTTGTGTAAACACTTCCACCATTGCCAATTTCAACCTAACAACATTATGTCACTGAACATAAAGTGGAGAAGAGATGGGCAGTTTCAAACTATTATATAATATTCCCACTATACAGATACAATTGACATAAGTAACCTTAAGTATAGATAGTAGTATAAAATAGTTAAATAATTAAGAAGCAATGAGATTTGAGTATTTGTTACCTTGGTTTTAATATAATTTACTTAATTCTGAATTTATAAAGTTACTTTTTAATAATGGCTGTTTTTAATGATGGCTTGCAAAATTTCTGAAAATATAATAATTGACTCTCATGTGCCGCTCCAGCACAACACTCATATAAATATTTGAATATTATTCCTCAATTAAATAAAAAACAGCCTTCCATAACTATCCCTTTCTTCCTGGCAACATCCTTCTATATCTCACTATTCTGTACCTATAAGGCAAAAATCTTTTAAAAAGCTGCTTTTATTTACTATCTCCGTCTATTTATCTCCCATTCACCCACTCAAATTTCATTTTCTGCTCTATCCCTCTATAAAAATATCAGGCTAAGGTCACCTGTGTCATTAAATAAATTTGATTTTACAATTCCCATTTTATTGGACCTCTTTGCAGCAATATTTACTGCTGACAAACTACTCAATAATTCTTTTTTTTTTATTATTATACTTTAAGTTCTAGGGTACATGTGCATAACATGCAGGTTTGTTACATATGTATACTTGTGCCATGTTGCTGTGCTGCACCCATCAACTCGTCAGCACCCATCAACTCGTCATTTACATCAGGTATAACTCCCAATGCAATCCCTCCCCCCTCCCCCCCCCCCATGATAGGCCCCGGTGTGTGATGTTCCCCTTCCCGAGTCCAAGTGATCTCATTGTTCAGTTCCCACCTATGAGTGAGAACATGCGGTGTTTGGTTTTCTGTTCTTGTGATAGTTTGCTGAGAATGATGGTTTCCAGCTGCATCCATGTCCCTATAAAGGACACAAACTCATCCTTTTTTATGGCTGCATAGTATTCCATGGTGTATATGTGCCACATTTTCTTAATCCAGTCTGTCACTGATGGACATTTGGGTTGATTCCAAGTCTTTGCTATTGTGAATAGTGCTGCAATAAACATACATGTGCATGTGTCTTTATAGCAGCATGACTTATAATCCTTTGGGTATATACCCAGTAATGGGATGGCTGGGTCATGTGGTACTTCTAGTTCTAGATCCTTGAGGAACCGCCACACTGTTTTCCACAATGGTTGAACTACTTTACAGTGCCACTAACAGTGTAAAAGTGTTCCTATTTCTCCACATCCTCTCCAGCACCTGTTGTTTCCTGACTTTTTAATGATTGCCATTCTTCTTACAACACACTTTTCCATTAGGTTCTACAATACAATATATATCTGTGATTTTATTTCTCTGTCTATCTGCCCATTTCTTCTCTATTCTTTGAAAGCTCATCTTCTTCTGCCTAGCTGTTACATGTTATACTTAATCGAGGTTTGTTTCTAGACCCCACTGTCTAATTTTATAACCCTTCTTATGATTTCAATGGCCACATGTACCCAGATGACATATATATGACATATATATGTATATACATATGTGTAAATATGTGTGTGTTGTGTGTGTGTGAATAAATATATAGTCAAATCTTTAAAGCATAAAATTTGGTTTTACATATGTGAACCACCACCAAAATCAACATAATAAACATATCCTTTACCTCCAAAAGTTTCCCCGTGTCAATCTGTAATTTTCCTTCCCTAGCCAATCCAACCACCATTTCCCAAGTAATCACTGATCTGTTTCTTGTCATTATAGATTAGTTTGAATTTTATAAAGTTATATACGTATATATAAGTATGCATATCCTGTAGGATACATATCTGTATATGTGTATAAGTATTAAAAAGGATGTAGAAATAAGATACTGAGTGAAAAAATTATGCTGGGTTAAAAAAGCCAGAAAAATGAGTATACACTGTAGGATATATACGTATATCTTGTAGGATACATATACATATATGTATACATGTATACATATACATGCACATGCATATTCACATATATGTATATGTATCCTGTAGCATATACATATATATATCCTACAGTGTATACTCATTTTTCTGGCTTTTTTTGTTCAGCATAATTCAGATTTACCTAGGTTTTTGTGTGTATTAATAGTGTATTTTTATTACTTAGTATCCCAATATATGAACATACCAAATACTTTTCATCCTTTACCTATTGAGAGACATTTGGGTTATTTTCAGTTTGTGATTATTACAAATAAAGCTGCTATGAACATTCATGTACAAATCTTTGTATGTGCATATACTTTCATTTCTGTTAGGTACGGATTAGGAGTGGAATGGCTGATATGTATGACAGCTATGTATTTAATGTTACAAGAAATTGCTGTTTTTAACGATGTTGTATAATTTTGCATTTCCATCAGCAGTGTATCTTATTTCTACATCCTCTTTAATCCTTGGTATTTTCAGTTTTTCTGGTTTAACCTTTCTAGTATGTATGTTGTAGTGTTTTGTTTTATTTTTTGTTGTTGTTGACAAGAGTTTCACTCTGCCACCCAGGCTGGAGTGCAGTGCAATCTCGGCTCTCTGTAACCTCCGCCTCCCAGGTTCAAGTGATTGTCCTGCATCAGCCTCCCGAGTAGCTGGGATTACAGGCATCTGCCACCATGCCCAGCTAATTTTTGTATTTTTAGTAGACACGGGGTTTCACCGTGTTGGCCAGGCTGGTCTTGAACCCCTGACCTCAGATGATATGGGATTACAGGCGTGCACTACCATGTACAGCTAATTTTTGTATTTTTAGTAGAGACAGGGTTTCACCATGTAGGCCAGGGTGGTCTTGAACTCCTGACCTCAGGTGATCTGCCCGCCTCAGCCTCCCAAAGTGCTGGGATTACAGGCATGAGTCACCGCACCCAGCCTGTTGTAGTTTTTGTTGTAGATTTAGTTGACATTTTCTTAATGGCTAATGATAGTAAACAGCACTTAATGTGCTTATTTATTTAATTATTTATATATTTTTTTTAATTTTAAAAAAAATCTTTTAGTTATGTTATTATTTTTTTAAAGTTATTATTATACTTTAAGTTCTAGGGTACATGTGCATAACGTGCAGGTTTGTTACATATGTATACTTGTGCCATGTTGGTGTGCTGCACCCATCAACTTGTCATAATGCATAATGTGCTTATTTATTACCTGAGTGTCTTTGGTTAACTACTCAAATATTTTGCCTATTTTAATTCCATTGTTTCTGTTCTAACAATTAAACTGTAAAGGTAATTTAGGTATTCTACATAGAAGTTCTTTTTCACATATTTGCTTTGCAAGTATTTTCTTCAAGCCCATGGCTCACCTTTGCATATTTGTAGCAGTGCGTTTTAAAAAGAAAAGCTTTAATATTGATGAACTGTGATTTATTGATTACTTTCTTCATTAATTTGTTCTTTTTGGTATTTAAGAAATTTTTGTCAAATCCAAGGTTGCTAAGGTTATCTCCTATTTTGTACTAAAATGTTTATAATTTTCATTCTTATATTTAGGTCTGTGACACATTTTCTACTAATTTTTATATAGAGTATGAGACATGGTTGAGGTTCAATTTTTTTTGCATATGTATGTCTATCAAATTGTTCCAACATATTTGTTAAAAAATATTTTTTCCACATTACTTATGTTGGCAAATTTCTCAAAAATCAATTGACCAAATATATATAAGGTTACGTCTAGAATCTGTTCTATTCCATTGATCTGTATGTCTATATTTTTTACAAATACGCATTTTCATGATTACTCTATCTTTAGAATTAATAAAAAATAAGGTAGTAACTCCTCCAACTGTGTTTTTAAAATTGTTTAATATTAATTTGTGAGTAAAGGGACATGTTAAAGCAATTATCAACATAATTCTGATGATCCTCAATGTTTCTTTGCTGGCAATAGACATTGCTTAGTGTCTTCAATGGGTTTATTTTACTAACATAGATATGGTTATGAATGTTATGCAGGCCAAAAAATGACACATGGAAGCTGCCCACTTGGGACATGTGATTCTAGTTGCCTCAGTCCATGATTAATGAAGTTAAGCCAAGAGACTTATCTGACAAGAATATAGTGACATAAATTAATAACTGGGGAGGGGTACCTAAAGGAGATTCCTGAGATTACATGCCATTATATGATTATATTTTGTTTATCTCAACAGTAATTTCACTCAACTTTTTCAAAGCTTCTGATTGATGTGATAAAATTGACTACTAATGAATATCTATATTGCACCATTCTCTTAACCCTTCTCAATATGAAAGGAACTTTAATGTTATGTCTATACAAGCATAAAAACAACCAGTTGCAATTTCAAGAATTCATCCAACAAGTAAGTAGATTGTTTTATATCAAATGACCAGTTTGACTTTCACTAAATTGACTGGTTGGTTGACACTTTGAGAAGCATTAACTTGTCATTACCATCATTATTACCATGAAATAGTATTTATTAAGCACCCGCAGTCATAAGATATATAAAGTTAGCCAAATAATCATAGACTCTGCCCTTTAGGAGTTTATGATCTGGAAACTCAACACATCCAGATGAGCTGGATGCCATTTAGCAAAGTACTTCTGTAGGATTTTGAAATATGCTACTAAGTGGCTGTAAAAGATCAATTTTTCTTCCCAAAGTGCCGAACTATCAAGCAGAAAGGGAAGTAGTGCACATGTTGGGTGGTTGTAAGTGATATTCTCATTTGAGATGGTATTATTTGGTCTGAATTTAAACTAGAAATATCCTGTCTCCTCAAAAGGTTGAAGTAGCACTTTCAAAAGAGAAAATTACATGTCTGAGATTGTCAAAAGCAAACTACTCCTTCAGGAATCTGGAAGCAGGTAATGATGGTGGGGGAGGCAATAGGGAAAATAAATTTTTTGAATCAGAATAACTATGCTCTATTCCAATTTTGTCTCTCATGAGCGGGCATTGCATAATTTATTTAACTTTTCTGCATTGTGTTTTAATTATTTGCCTATAAAATGAGAAAGCTGTAATTATGTTTATGCTATCATAGTATCCAAAACTTGTGCAGTGATTCTGAAAGACAAAGTGAACTGAAAACGTATTTATATAAGAATAGTCATAATAATGAATTTTTTTCCTAACTAGGCTGAAAGGTCTATGCTGTTGAAGAAAATTGAGTGTTTGAATAAGATACAGTTCTAAATTTTGCAGAGCATTCATGGGTTGCAATAGTTTTGCCTCTTAAAAATTGCTCTAATCCAGTTAAATATGTACTCTTACATGGTTCAATTTAGAGCTTAGTTTTTGCTGCTACCCAAAAACTATGACTAATCAATAGTTTGTCTATTAGAGTTTTATTTTGGGGGGCAATCATAGAATATACAAATTGGTAAACCTCTTAGAAATATGTGATTCTACCTCTTCACATAAGAACATAGGAACATTTAAGAGTGAACTGATTACCCAAGGTCCAGCAACAAGCTAATAATAAAGCAACTGCCAGAATCCAGGTTTCTTGACTCTTAATTCCAGTACTTTTATAAGTACTTTTAATTCTTTCATTCCTAGAAAAAAAAAACTGAAAGAATAGAAAACCACTGTAGTAAGGCAAGCAGTATGAACTCAAAAAGAGTAACTGGTATTTGTGAGTGAGCGGGAGAACTACTATGTGTTATACACAAAGCTAAAGGCTGTGCATATGCTGTTTCATATAGTCCTCACACAATCCTGAGGAGGTATTATCAACTATTCAATACATGAGATAAGGCTTATACTCCATTCTGTCTGATTGGAAAAGTCCATCATCTTTCCACTAGACCGTACTCTCTCTCTGGGGAAAGTTCCACTACCATTTTGAAATTTTTTTCTGGCACAATCAGATAAGTAAGGAACACTGATCAGAGACAACATTGAGGATTTCATCTTGATAAATTCTCTATTTGCACTCCCCATGACTTTCTTACACATTTCATTGATTCTATCCATCTTAGGCATTCAAATCTATACGTGCTGCTCTTCCTACGCTTTTTGGGCCTGGATTCCTTAGATAATACCGATGCTATAATGTTACCATTTCTAACGCTTTCCTCCCAATCCACTTATCTATTGCATTACCTTCTCTCTTGCTTTTTCTCAATTTAAACATTTTACTGCCTGAGTAAGTTTAATATGTATTTGGAGGAAAATAACAGTATTTTTATACTACGTAGGACTGAAAGAGACTTATTGTGTTTGTTTCTTCCAGACGGTGTTCCATTGCCCAATGAAATTCAACAATTGATGTGAAACCTTTTCCATAAATGTTAATAAGAACTATGTCCTCCTAGTCCAATTTCAGTGTTTCATACTCAAACTATGACTGAAATAAAGACAAGCTAAATATTTTGAGAAAAGTCTATTTACTTGATGTTCCTAAGAAAGAATTATAAAATGATATTAAATAATAGGCATTATGAACTGTTGGTAATTTTTACATTAAATAAGATAATGAGTGTGAAGTGATTAGCACATATATAAATGGTCAACAAGAGTTAATTATGAACATAGATTGCCTTGGCTCTTACAAAAAGATGCAGAAAATAAAGAGAGTCTGATTTAGTTTTGGAGTGAGAAAGGTCCATCTTTGTTTTAGAGTTATTTTCTGAGTCCATGACTGTTTAGAAATGGACTCTGAGGTGGTTGTGGGGCTAGATAATTATGCAGATGCAATGCATGTTCCATATTGACTTGTAAAATAAACTGGTATGATCTCGATTTTTCTTGATATTTGAGATAAGGCATTACAGCTATTCTTATCTTGTGATATTATAGCTAAATTTAGAGACCCTTAATTATCAAAGATCAAATATTTTCCTCCAGGCAAATATATGTAAAATAAAATAGCATTGCCTGTCTTTCAAAAGGCATGTTAAAATGTAAGAATGAAGCCTTCACATTTGTATGTCCTGATTATTTAAAATAGGAGAGAATACTATATATTTTAATATTCCATTAAATTGAGCAAATAACAGAAAATAAAGAAAGATTGCTCGTTCTCATGCTAGTGAAAAACAGTCTCTTAAAATACCCAGGATTGGATCTACCTTGAGAAATGCAATGAAGGCCATTATTTGGCTTTAAAATACTTAATAAAATTTGAAGCTATCAGGCAAGTATGTTAATATAAACTATGTTACTCGCAAGAGTAGTAGTTCTATTGCCTGAACAGATTCCTCTGACATTACCACCTATTTATATAAGAATGTAGCACAAAGTAGGTATATTAGCAGAACAAAATATTGTTTTATCTTTACTATAGGATTTCATATTAACCTGGAGTAGGAGATATATTTTCCCATCACCTACTTTTGAAACACATGCACAGAACATTTTTTCAGCTTTTATAAATCTATTATATTTCTTTTTTGAAAGCTGCTACTATAATACCCATAATTAACTGAATAAATATGTAATTTGTTCCAGCCCTTTAGGAAGTTTCACTACCTACAAACCCTCTATTATTCAATAAATTAGACTTCGGATAATGAATAATATGAAATGATTTTTAAATTACTCTGTAAATATTTCATTATATTAACTAAAACAACACTAGAAAAAACAGAATGTCTCTGAAAAAAAGGACATTTTATGTACTCATTTTTATTCAGTGGCTCTGACAAATAGTCAAATCTCACTTTTCCTAGAGAAATGCTAATTGTATATCACTAAACATGGTGATCAGATAAAACAGTGATTTGAGAAACCATCTGATTTAATTTTGAAAGAGTTGTATTATTTAGAGACTCAAATTAGTGGTTTACTTTTAAAATCTTTTTGGAGAAATAAAATTATACATAATCTATCTACAACTAATCAGATTTTTTAGCATGATTTTTAGTCACCCTTGATGATTTGTTAATCTATATGAAAATGATGAACTGGTAATTTGAAATAGGGTCTGATCTTAGGAAGGGAGAATTTGTATTGCTCAAAATATGAGCTTTATCACAAACTGACCTCAGTCAACCTTATCTGCAAGTAAGCAACCATTGAGGTATTCTGGTTTTGAAAAGGACATCATATAATGCAGGGCACAGTAGGATCTGTATGTATGTGTCTTTAAATGTGTGTGGACTAGGAGTTGATAAAAGATTGATGTTATTATCAGTATTGAAAAACTCAAGACTGTCACTTCTATAAGAAACATCTTCTATTCAGCCTCTCTCTTTTTTTGCTTTCAGTAACGTGCTGATATAAACACAACAGAGAAGTAAGAAATAGACTGGCTAGTTATAGTCAAAAACGTTTCTATTGATGCTAATAAGTTAGTGAACAGATAGGCCTTCCCCTTTATGTAAGGCACACAAAAAGGTCATTATGAAAAGACAATGACAAATAACCCATCATTTCAATCACTTTTTTCTTTTCTTGTGACTGGTCTTTTTATTTCAGAGAACTGTGACAAATCTGGCCGTTTTTTTCCCACAATGTACCTATGGTGTGGAGTCAGCATGGACAAATTCAAGCTCTACCACTTTATGATCTTGAGCAAGCTTCTTACCTTTTTTCTTTTTTCTGAGACTTAGTTTTTATTTCATTTGTAAAATAAGGTGAGGATATATCTCAACATAATCATTTCACCTTTGAAATTCTAGTGTGTATGGACTTCTGTTCACCTTTTCCTCAGTGTGGCATACTATGAGACATATGGTAGCTATATAATTAATCATGGCCACAAGGCCTTGTCAAACATCTAATAGCACCTCTACTGTGTGTCACTTAGCAGTATGATTAAGCCTTGCTTAGGGATTTTCAACCCTGACCTGGGGATTACCAAGTCTCTATGATAATGGGACCTAAAAACCCCTTGCTGTCATAGAGATGTTACCCCAGCACAGATTCAACTTTCGTAAACCTTAAAACAAAGCTTACTCTGACAATAATTGTTTAAATTCTCTTTATGAAATAAACACCTTGTAAATGACTCAGACTGAATGCAGACGTAAGAAAAGAAGAAGAGTTACTGAAACTCTGAAATGGCCTTTAAATAAAAACCCTCCTGGTCAGGTGGTTGTCTGCCCCTTGAATGTATCTGGCTCATACCACTGCCCTGCTCCCATTATCCATCTTGCAAGAGCACAGCCAGAATAAACCACCTGAACATCAGATAGCATCTAAGACTCTCATTGTTGACAGGAGTGATACTGAAGGGGAGACATCACTCTGAAGGAAAGTAGTCAGCGAGGATCACCTGAGGGCCCTGAACATGACACTCAGTCAAAAGAATTTTGGTTTAAGTGTTTCTTTAAATATCAAGTCAAAACTTACTGGGATCGTTATAAATAGAGGAAAATAGGGATTAGACATAAAAATGCAAAAGCAAATGAAAGAGGGAAGACAAAGATTTTGTACTGAAACATTAAGCAATGTAAAGGAAATAAGAAAAATAAAACCAGTCTCAGGATTCTCTTCCTCTATCTGTTAGAAACAAGAAAGCTAAATAATAGCAGTGCCAAGGTGAAGGTTTAGATCGTCCATAATCTCCAGTATCCCTTCACATATGTCATATTATCCCTGAATAAAAATATTTTTAATATCAAAACGATGTGCTTCCTATGCAAATGCCTCCTCAAAATGAGTGCCCTAAAATACGTTAACAAACTTATTGTTTGTATTGTGAAAGAAAAATACACCTTGGGACACCAAAATCACTAAGCTAAAGGGAAAAATCAAGCTGGAAACTGCTTAGGGCAAATCTGCCTCCCTTTCTATTAAGTCATCTCTGTGCTCACTGAGATAAATGTGTATCTTATTGCTTCTTTTTGGAAGGCTAATCAGAAACTCAAAATAAGGCAATCTTTTGTCTCTTATCTACCTATGACCTGGAAGTCCCTCTTCACTTCAAGTTGTCTCGCCTTTCCAGACTAAACCAAAGTACATCTTACATATATTAATTGATGTCTCATGTCTCCCTAAAAGGTATGAAACCAAGCTGTGTCCTGACCACATTGGGTACATGTCGTCAGGAACTCCTGAGGCTGCGTCATGAGCACGTCCTTAACCTTGGGAAAATAAACTGTCTAAATTGACAGAAAACTGTCTCAGATATTAGGGATTTACATTTTGACAACCACGAGTGGATTCTGAGTGGAGGTGACCCTGACCTTTGAGAAATCTCATATGGGTGCTTGGTACCAGCTAGAGCTGTCTTTATGGCTCAAACCAATAGGACAGTTTGCTGAGGCCTTTAACCACCTTCTCCAAAGAATCCCTGATCTCCCCAAATTTGTTTGATATCTAAGGTTTATTTTGATGTACAACTCCTTTATTTATTTATTTATTTATTAGATTTTTACTTGCTTCTGACAAGGAAGGCAAATTTTCCTTCTACCATGATGATGGAAGACGGGTAACTCCTTTATGGAGTTTGAGCTTGCTTCCAACAGGGAAGGCAAGTTTGAGTTTTTTTCCTGATTCTAGGATGGGGAGAGCAGTCTGCAGCCTGAGACCCATCCCTAGGTAAGTAGCTGAACTGAGGTTTTGTCTTGGCTAAAGTTAAGATGAACAACCAACTGATCTTAACTTCTCCTTATCATTAGAGTACTCAGTAATCATATTGTTGGGTTTTTCTGGTTGTTGTTTGTTCCAGTCTTTTTCTTGTCAGATTTGACCTACTCTACCTGACTTGGTCAAATCTGAATGATAATTCCAAATTATGGGTAACAAAGCCTCTCTGAATTGGCTAAAATTCCTCGCAGCTGCTAAAGAGGGAAACAACAACAAAAACCCCACACATAAAAACATGTGCTTTGTTTCTTTATGTGCTACCTGTCTTAAAAAACACATGTTCTTTTGTTTACTTTTCCACTCCCCTATACATCCTTCCCCCTTCACCATCTTCGGTAGCAAGAACAATCTAGAGAAGGCTTCTAATGACCCGAACTCCTAAAACAACTCAGGAAAAAGGTGCCACTTGCCCCTTTTGAGATATTCTGTTTTCTTTGTGGAGTTTCGAGAGTCATGGGCAGATTGTTCCTAGGTCTAAAGCTCTGCTCTTCTGTATTGCATTATTTGACCTCTTTGGCTTTGGGTGTACCAGAGATTACCTTATACTGTGAGAGGATTGGGCCTTGGTGTGTGTAATGGTGGATAAGAGCTACAAAGTTAGGGGTGGCTGAGGACAGTTTATACAAAGTCATCTTGGCTGGTTTTTTTTGTTGTTGTTTTCTTCTAGAAAGTTAATGTTTAGAATCCTAATACTCCTTCAGAAGTGCGTTCTAAAGAGTCTTCTCCATTGAATTTTCCTCCTGAAATTAATCTCAATTGGCTTATCTGCGCATTTGTGTGAGGAAGTAACTGTTGTTTTCATAGATAACTGAGAGACTGATTTTCTTCAGCTCTTAAGAGAAAGGGCATTTTGTTCCTCCCAGTCAACAGGCAACCCTGGGTGATGAGTGGGAATATCTTAGGGGTGGTTGACCCCCCCCCCATGATATGTAGTAGTCCTACAGGAAACCCCCAACATAATTTGTTTAAAAAGGTTTGTTCAGGAAGTGCATATAGGAGCTGGTCGCTCTGCATTTTGAGCCCTCTTGCAGGTCTAGACCTCCAGAGAGAGAAACTGAGACATGTAAGAGGGTGGAAAGGACTCAATGGTAACATACTGTGGAGTCCCACCCACAAGCAGCACACTTCAACCCACTCGACCCACTAGGCTGCAGCTCAGTTTCTCCTTTAAAAAAAAAGTGGTGGGAAACAAATAATCTAAAAATAAGAAAAAACAAGGAGAATTACCCTCCTTTTCAGGCACTCCTTTGGTTTTATGGTGTCTCTTCTTGCAATAGTTTGCGTAAAATGGATATATATAGTATTTTCATGCATGATTATATCAAGGAAAATTAAGAACCCAAAGGTTGACCTGCAGTTATAAAGTTCCCAAGTTCTCTATCTCTCTGCTTTTTTTTTTTTGCCTTCTTTTAGTGTACTGTTACTTTTCTACTGAGCTAAAATCCACTGCTTGAAATTAACCATATATTTTTGTTACTGTTTTTGCAAACCAGTGAGTTTTATTATCTCATGGCTAGAATTCTGCAGTAAAAACTATAGGATCTTTGGTTGTATTAGTGTATATATGTGTGTTTATGTGTACGTACATGTATTTTGTTGTATTTTTGGCCACAAGGTACCAAATTGACTTAAAGAGTACTCACAAATTACATAATAAGCATGAATGCTTTTCAAGTTCATATGACTTAAACAAAATATGTAAAAATCTAGCTTTAAAATTATTGTTAAGATAATATCAGAAATGTCTCAAGAATTGCCAACATACATTTTTGTTTGCACTTATTGATCAAACGATTTCATACTTATCCCTGCCAAATACTATAAGGTATCAACATTTGGCATAAGGGTTACAAAAGTATAAACTCAGCCTGAAACAGAATGATTTTGCTTGTGTAATTTTTGATAAATAAACCATTAATACTGACTTAATAAAGATAGCTAGATCTTGAATTATTATTAAAATAAGCATATATTTAATCTTAAGGTTCTTAGTTAGGTGAACACCTGAAATTCACAGGCTATAAAATGATTGACCAGGAAATAACTACAACTACTCAGTGGGTTCACCTTGCCCACTCCCTATACAGGACTGATTTATCAAAATATGGGAATTGCAATAGAAAAAGAGTAATTCACACAGAGCCAGCTGTGCAGGAGACTGGAGCTTTATTATTACTCAAATCACTTTCACAGAAAATGCAGGGATCATAGTTTTTAAGGATAATTTTGTGGGTAGAGGTCCAGTGAGTCAGGAGTTTTGATTGGTTGGGTCGGAGGTCAAATCAAAGGGAGTTGATTCCTCTTACATTGAGTCAGTAGGTGGGGGCCACAAGACCAGATAAGCCAGTTTGTTGATCTGGGTGGTGCCAGCTTATCCATCAAGTACATGGTCTGCAAAATATCTCAAGCACTGGTCTTATATTTTACAATAGTGATGTTATCCCCAGGAGCAATTTGAGGAGATTTAGAATCTTGTAGCCTCCAGCTGCATGAATCCTAAACCATAATTTCTAATCTTGTGGCTTTAGGCAGCCTAGTCCCCAGGCAAGAAGGAGGTTTACTTTCAGAAAGGACTATCATTGTCTTTGTTTCAAAGCGAAGCTGTAAACTAGTTTCTCCCAAAGTTAATTTGGTCTATGCCCAGTAATAAGCAAGGACAGTGTTGAGGTTGAAAGCAAGAGTCAGCTCTCTTTCACTGTCTCAGTTACAATTTTGCAATAGTGGTTTCATAATTTTAAATGATGACTATCATGATTTCCATAAATAATCTAGGTGAACTATTAAAATAAAATAATTAGGTTAATATAATGGGATAAATGCTTGTAGACAAACTTGTTATAATTTATAATCTAACATTATATTAAATTAAATAACAGCTATTTCATTAATTTATATTTTCCAATAAAAAAGATTGTAGTAAAACATTCTTTCTTAAAAAAGTCCTTTTTAAAAAGTGAATACATTTTGTTTAATCAAAGTTTATTTAAAGTTTATATATAAAACAAGGTAAAGGAACCAGGAAATAGAGAGAAAATTATAGAAATGAAGTATTTTGGGTAGGAAGCTTAAAGAAAAATAATTTTATATGAGAAAGAATCTTGTATGGTGATGTGGTTTGGCTCTGTCTTCCCACCCAAATCCCAGTTTGAATTGTAATAATCACCACATGTCAAGGGTAGGACCAAGTGGAGGTCACTGAATCATGGGGGCCAATTCCTCCATACTGTTCTTGTGATAGTGAGTGAGTTTCCACAAGGTCTGATGGTTTTATAAGGGGTTTTCCTCTTTGCTAAATTCTCATTCTCTCTCCTGCCATCCTGTGAAGAGTTTCCTTCCACCATGATTGTAGGTTTTCTGAGGACTCCTCAGTGATGCTGAACTGTGAGACAATTAAACTTCTTTCCTTTATAAATTACCATCTTGGATATTTTTTCATAGTAGAATGAGAATGGAGTAACACAGTCAACTGATACCATAGAGAATGGGGTTCTGCCATAAAGATACCAAAAAATATGAAAGCAATGTTGGAACTGGGTAACAGGCAGAGGTTGGAAAAGTTTGGAGGCCTCAAAAGAAGACAGAAAAATGTGGGAATGTTTGGAACTTCCTAGGGACTTGGAGGACTCAGAAGACAGGAAGACGTGGGAAAGTTTGGAACTCCCTAGAGACTTGTTGAAGGGCTTTGACCAAAATACTGATAGTAACATGGACAATGAAGTCCAGCCTGAGTTGGTCTAAATAGAGCTGATAAACTTCTTGGCAACTGGAGTAAAGGTGACTCTTGCTAGGCTTTGGCAAAAAGACTAGAGGCATTCTGTCCCTGCCCTGGAGATATGTGGATCTTTGAACTTGAGAGAGGTAATTTAGGGTATCTAGTCGAAGAAATTTCTAAGTGGCAAAGCATTCGAGAGGAAGCAGAACATAAATGTTTGAAAAATTTGCAGCTACAGGATGTGACAGAAAAGCAAATCCCATTTTCAGGGGTTAAATTCAAGCCTACTACAGAAATTTGCATAAGTAATGAGGAGCAGAATGTTAATCACCAAGACAAAGGGGAAATGTCTCCAGGGCATGTCAGAGACCTTCACAGCAGCCCCTCCTATCAAAGGCCGAGAGGTGTAAAAGGGAAAAATGGTATCGTGGGCTGGGTTCAGGGTCCTCTTGCTCTGTGTAGCCTCAGGACATGGTTCCTTGCGTTCCAGGTGCTTCAGCTCTAGCTGTGGCTAAAAGGGGCTAATGTACAGCTCAGGCCATTACTTCAGAGGGTGTAAGCCCCAAGTCTTTTTGGCTTTTATGTGGTGTTGAGCATATGGGTGTACAGAAGAATTGAGGTTTAGGAATCTCCACCTAGATTTCACAGGATGCATGGGAACATCTGGATATCCAGGCAGAAGTTTGCTATATGGGTGAAGCCCTTGTGAAGAACCTCTGCTAGGGCAGTGTAGAAGCAAAATGTGACATTGGAGCCCCCCCACAGAGTCCCCACTGGAGCACTGCCTAGTGGAGCTGTGAGAAGAGGGCCACCATCCTCCAGACCCCAGAATGTTAGATACACTGACAGCTTGCACCGTGTACCTGGAAAATCCACAGACAATCAATGCCAGCCTGTGAAGACATCCAGGATTGGGGGCTGTACCCTGCAAAGCCACAGGGATGGAGCTGGCCAATACCATGGAATTCCACCTCTTGTATCAATATGACCTGTATATGAGATGTGGTGTCAAAGGAGATCATTTTGAAAATTTAATCTTTAATGATTGCCTTATTGGATTTTGGACTTCCATGGGGCCTGTATCCCCTTTGTTTTGACCAATTTCTCCCATCTGGAAAAGGTGTATTTACCCAATGCCTGCACCTCAGTTGTATCTAGCAAGTAACCTTACTTTTGATTTTATAGGCTCATAGCGAAAAGGGACTTGCCTTGTATCAGATGAGACTTTGGACTTGGCCTTTTGGGTTAATACCAGAATGAGCTAAGACTTTGGGGGACTGTTTGAAGTTCATTACTGTGTTTTGAAATGTCAGGACATTAGATTTAGGAATGGCTAGGTGCAGAATATCATTTGGCTCTGTGTCCCCACCCAAATCTCACCTTGAATTGTAACAATTACCATGTGTCAAGGTTGGGACCAGGTGGAGATAATTGAATCAAGGAGGCAGTTTCCTCCATCTTGTTCTTGTGATAATGAGTGAGTTCTCATGAGATATGATGGTTTTATGAGGTGTTTCCCCCTTCATTCAGTTCTCATTCTCTCTCCTGCTGCCCTGGGAAGAGGTGCCTTTAGCCATGATTGTAAGATTTTTGAAGTCTCCTAAGCCATGCTGAATTGTGAGTCAATTAAACCTATTTCCCTTATAAATTATCCAGTCTGGGGTATTTCTTCATGACAGCATGAGAACAGACTATTACATATGGTAAATTTTGTCCTAGAATAAAATAACTGGTTGTTTAAGAAAGAGTGATATTCAGGATAAAGCAGAAAGTCCAAGCATATCGTGAGTTGTCCATGCAAGTCACAATAAGGGGATTTATTTAAAAAATTATATGATCATGTTATCTATAATTACAGGGAAATTATAATGATCTTTCTAGAGATTGGGTTTTAATAAAAATGAAAACAACTTATATACTAAAGAATTGGTTCAAACTACAATTTTTTAGTTATTGCTTTACTCTTAATAAATTAGAAGACATTATAATTTTTTAATGCAGAGTTCAACTTTTGTTCAATCTGTTTTGAGCTTTCCCTCCCCTTTTAAAAAGCTTGAAATAATAACTCTATGCTTCAACTCATTTTCGACTCCTGTAAGTTTTTATTTTTCCTTTGGGTTCTAACTGTTGTGGCTGGATGTTAAAAACAAAACAAAAAATGTTTTATCTTAGAGGTCCAAAAGAAATGTTTTCTGCCAACATAAAATTTCCCATAGAGAATAGCAGTCACACTGCAGAAGATCTTTTATTTTGCCTTTGGGTAACTAGCCTAATAAACAGATCTTACACTTTATTACTTTATCAAAATAATTCCTATGTCATTATTACTAAGTTTGGTTTGCTTAGAAAAAACTGAGATTATTTCTTTTAATTGAGGTTATTACACTAGTGGAATTTTTTTGTATGTTCTTTAAAAGTCTTTGTGACATTAAGTTATGGGACTTTGACTCCTGGGTCTAAAAGGAACACCAAGTCCTGCTAAATCTTAACACTGACAGAAATTAAATCCTCATCTTCAGACCTGGTAGAAGATGACAGTCAAAATAAACTGTGTTCATGAGACACAGGGACAGAAATTAAAACTGTTTAACTTCTGAAGGCCCAGAGACTATTCTGAAAGAGATGGCCACATGATATTGTAAGGGGTGATTTTGAGAAATAAATTGAGTTCAATTTCTCTATATATTAACCATTAATGTCAAAGGCACTCTAATGCAAATCTAGCATATAGGTCCCTGTGTCAGATTAACAAGGTTTTCTTGAAGCATTAACCCACTCCTTAATAAAGGTTAAAAAGATATTAAAAGGAGCGTTAACACACTCCTTAATCAGGGTTATAAGGGATATTAAAAGGTTTATGAAAATTATATCTTATTGTCAAGATGACTAAAATTTCATAGTTTATAAAATTTGGAAAACACATTTAATGGGCCTCATGCTGTTTTTATTGGGGTTTATTGTTTGAGAAATTAAGTCTCCTCTCTCAAATAATAAATATTTTAACCTTTTTTTGATATACTTGAGTCCAGGGACCCTGGACTCAACCCAGGAAACCACTTTTTCCTCCTAGTCCTTTGGGCCTGTGATGGGAGGGGTATTAATGTTGAACCTGAAATTCCTTATGAAATAAAGTTCTAGCAAAGCCAGTTTAAAGAAAAAAGGAGGAACATATGTAGTAAATAATTATTCTTGCTGACTTTATGAAAATACTCTGGCCAAGTATAATAATGCAAATGAATTTGCCCTATAATTTGATTTTAGTGAAAATGGAACTGGAGAGTGAGAAATTACATTTCAAAATAAACTATAATGCATCTGCTGTTAGATTCTAGTTTTGCCTAATGTTTTTGAATTTTTACTATTTTCTACAGTTTAGACTGAATTCTAAATTTGTTCCTGGCTACAAGTCTCCAAAATAATATTTTCAATTTTTTTTCACTCTTTACTTTTATTTTGTCCCCATGTTTTGTAATTTGAAATCACTGAAAACTATGTTATGTTTTCTTAAAGCTCTGTGAACTGAAGCCAGACAACTTAAGCTTCAGAAGAAAATAACATCAACATATTTACATACAAAAGCCACTTCTATACTTGTGAGGCAGGAAACTAGGTTCTGGAGGAAGTAAACCCTATGTTGTGGATTTATTTTTCTCCTTTTCCTTTCTGCTCCCTACAAGGGAATTAATCTCTCTCTCTCTCTCTCTCTCTCTCTCCCCCCCTCCCCCCCCCCCTCTGTCTTCCTTTCCAACTCAGTACTCTTGGTGGGCAGTGCCTAAAGATGGAGGCAACTGCAGGTTTCTGGCTATGACCGGTGAAGCTAAGGAGTTTCCATGCTGAGGCACCTAACCACCATTGCCTGATTTGCTTAAGGGAACAAGATCTTTTTCCCTTTTTTTCTTTCTTCATTTTTGAGTCTTTTAGCAGCTCCTTTCTATCAGCCTATTCTGAATTGAGGTCAACTGGCTACGGGTTACTCTCCAGTGTTAGCTGAAGGCCTCTGAGGAGTGAATGGAGATAACTGCCCTGCCAGGAAGGGAGAAGAACTCTTTTTTAATATTTTCCAGTTGTGGTCCCTGATCCCTACATGTGGCAGAGCTCAAAGCAAACTCACACTTGTTTCAGATAATTCTCTCCTTTGGTGCTGTTTGGTCCCAGTGTTCTTTGGAGACTGAGGAGGTTTGGCCTTTAAAAATCAAACTGCCATGGAAACTGCTTTACCTGCAGTTTTGGTTCACAGACTTCATTGGATTATCCGTTGGGGCAAACAAAGTAAAACCAGCAAGCTTGTATTACTATCTCATGGATAAGTTTCCAAGCTATTGGATCTTCATTTATCTGTTTTTATACATGTCTGGATGTGTTTATTTGTATGTACACTTATTGTCATATACTGTGTCTACTAAAATCTACTTATAAGTAAAATAGCACTTATAAATTAAGTAAATACGTTTAAGTAATTTTCAGGTTTGCATGACTTAAGTATAACTTTACTGAACAAGCTAGTGAGAGGAGGTGTCAGCTGGGCTTCCTGTGTCGAGTAGGGGCTCAGAAAGCTGTGAAACTCACTCATTTCCTGCATCAGGACTTACTTTGGTCCTGGATGAATAATATTGAAGATATATGCTTAAAATATTCCTAACATCAGAATTTGTGCATGTGTTTTATTCCCCAAGAAAGCTACAAACAGGGAAAATTTTGTTGTAAGGTTCCCTGTGTCCTCTCTCCCTCTCTCCCTTCCCCCTCCCGTGAAACTAAAACGAATGTTAAAAGCCCAGTTTCATGTGACCAGCAGACCTTATCTATGCTCCCAATTCCAATTCCTTGTAAACACAATTTGTAAAATCCTGTGAGATCCTGTCTCCTTTGCCATGCTGCTGCAAGATTATAAAGTAGATAAAACTTAAGTTATAATTATGGTTTTCCTTAAGATCTGAGGCATGTTAGTTGTCTTTGTTTCTCACTCTGGTAACATCTTCCCACCACAATTATTTCCCGCCTTAAAGAGTTTAAAAGGTGATCAAAAAATCTAATACTGGCTACTCACTCAGGACATCTTCCACACTGTGGAAGCTTTGTACTGTCACTCTGTTCAATAAAGACTACAATTTTTATTCTCTCGGTTCGATCCATGTGTCTCTCTCACCACAGCCTGCTGCCCCACCAAATCTTTGGCGTGGCTAAGACAAGAACCTTTGACATTACACTAGCTTTAAAATTATTAGAATAAAAACAGAAATGCCTTCAGAATTGTCAGCATACATTTTTGTCTGGATTTTATGTTTGTCTTTGATATATATTTTGAGATGTCAGTGGTTGCCATAGAAGTTTATAAAATTATAATTAGAACCAAAACAAAATGATCTTGGTTTGTGTGCTTCCTTTTGACAAATGAGAGCTATTATGAAAGGAAAATATCTTGTCCTCCCCCCCACCCTCCAAAATCACTAAGCTGAAGGGAAAATTCAAGCTGGGAATGCTTTAGGCAAACCTGCCTCCAATTCTATTCAAAGTCATCACCCTGCTCAGTGAGATAAATGTATATCTGGTTGCCTCCTTTGGAAAGGCTAATCAGAAGCTCAAAAGAATGTAACCATCTGTCTCCCACCTACCTGTGACCTGGAAACCCCCAAGCCTCGCCTCACTTTGAGGTGCCCCACCTTTCCAGACCAAACCAAAGTTTATTTTAGGTATGTTAAATAATGTCTCATGTCTCCCTTGTTAAAAGTAAAAAAAAAAAGTACAGCAAATATAATAAATGTTTTAGGTAAACTTCTTGTGTAAATTAAAACCTTAAAGTTATTTTTAATGCTCATTGAATAGCTGGGTCATTTCCAATTAAAAAGGGGTTGTAGTGGGGGAAAATATGTTTCAAAAATAGTGGCATTGTTCTTATTTATAAATGCCAATATATGACAGTTCAGGATTTCTTGTTTTTTAGGGTTTCACTAACTATTTAGGCTACTAAGGTAATAATTCTAGATAACATGTAGTTCTGAATACAAAATGTGCCAGAAAGGGTTATGTTGTTAGTGAGAAAGATAATAATTTTATGTAATTCAGAAGTTATCTAAAAGTAAGTTTAAATTACAGATTTAAAGATGTTACTTATAAAACAATGTAGTAAAAAACAACATTAAGTAAAGGAGAAAGATGTGGAAAAGTTTATATAATAAAATATTCTTTAAAACCTGATAGAGAATTGGAGACATTTTGCTAAATAACATTTTCTTAGTTTAAGCACCTAGTTTTAATTAAAGTAAAATAAGAAGTATTTAATGAAATAAATCAGCAATTTGGCAATTTCCTTTTTTTTATTATACTTTAAGTTCTAGGGTACATGTGCACAATGTGCAGGTTTGGTACATATGTATACATGTGCCATGTTGGTGGGCTGCACCCATTAACTCATCATTTACATTAGGTATATCTCTTAATGCTATCCCTCCCCCATACCCCCTCTCCACAATAGGACCTGGTGTGTGGTATTCCCCTTCCTGTGTCCAAGTGATCTCATTGTTCAGTTCCCACCTATGAGTGAGAATATGCAGTATTTGGTTTTCTGTTCTTGCAATAGTTTGCTGAGAATGATGGTTTCCAACTGCATGCATGTCCCCACAAAGGACACAGACTCATCCTTTTTATGGCTTCATAGTATTCCATAGTGTATATGTGCCACATTTTCTTAATCCAGTCTCTCACTGATGGACATTTGGGTTGATTCTAAGTCTCTGCTATTGTGAATAGTGCCACAATGAACATACGTGTGCATGTGTCTTTATAGCAGCATGACTTATAATCATTTGGATATATACCCAGTAATGGGATGGCTTGGTCAAATGGTATTTCTAGTTCTGGATCCTTGAGGAATCGCCCCAGTGTTTCCACAATGGTTGACCTAGTTTACAGTCCCACCAACAGTGCAAAAGTGTTCCTATTTCTCCACATCCTCTCCAGCACCTGTTGTTTCCTGACTTTTTAATGATTGCCACTCTAACTGGTGTGAGATGGTATCTCATTGTGGTTTTGATTTGCATTTCTCTGATGGCCAGGGATGAAGAGCATTTTTTCATGTGTCTGTTGGCTGTATGCACGTCTTCTTTTGAGAAATGTCTGTTCATATCCTTTGCCCACTTTTTGATGGGGTTGTTTGATTTTTTTCTCATAAATTTGCTTGAGTTCTTTGTAGGTTCTAGATATTAGCCCTCTGTCAGATGAGTAGATTGCAAAAATTTTCTCCCATTCTGTAGGTTGCCTGTTCACTCTGATGGTAGTTTCTTTTGCTGTGTAGAAGCTCTTTAGTTTAATTAGACCCCATTTGTCAATTTTAGCTTTTGTTCCTGTTGCTTTTGGTGTTTTAGACATGAAGTCCTTGCCCATGCCTATGTCCTGAATGGTATTACCTAGGTTTTCTTCTAGGGTTTTTATGGTATTAGGTCTTACATTTAAGTCTCTAATCCATCTTGAATTAATTTTTGTATAAGGAGTAAGGAAAGGATCCAGTTTCAGCTTTCTACTTATGGCTAGCCAATTTTCCCAGCACCATTGATTAAATAGGGAATCCTTTCCCCATTTCTTATTTTTCTGAGGTTTGTCAAAGATCAGATGGCTGTAGATGTGTGGTATTATTTCTGAGGGCTCTGTTCTGTTCCATTGGTCTATATCTCTGTTTTGGTACCAGTACCATGCTGTTTTGGTTAGTGTAGCCTGTAGTATAGTTTGAAGTCAGGTAGCGTGATGCCTCCAGCTTTGTTCTTTTGACTTAGGATTGTCTTGGCAATGCGGGCTCTTTTGTGATTGCATATGAACTTTAAAGCAGTTTTTTCCAATTCTGTGAAGAAAGTCATTAGTAGCTTGATGGGAATGGCATTGAATGTATAAATTACCTTGGGCAGTATGGCCATTTTCACGATATTGATTCTTCCTATCCATGAGCATGGTACGTTCTTCCATTTGTTTGTGTCCTCTTTTATTTCACTGAGCAGTGGTTTGCAATTCTCCTTGAAGAGGTCCTTTACATCCCTTGTAAGTTGGATTCCTAGGTATTTGATTCTCTTTGAAGCAATTGTGAATGGAAGTTCATTCATGATTTGGCTCTCTGTTTGTCTGTCACTGGTGTATAAGAATGCTTGTGATTTTTGCACATTAATTTCGTATCCTGAGACTTTGCTAAAGTTCCTTATCAGCTTAAGGAGATTTTGGGCTGAGATAATGGGGTTTTCTAAATATACAATCATGTCATCTGCAAAGAGGGACAATTTGACTTCTTCTTTTCCTAACTGAATACCCTTGATTTCTTTCTCTTGCCTGATTGCCCTAGCCAAAACTTCCAAAACTATGTTGAATAGGAGTGGTGAGAGAGGGCATCCCTGTCTTGTGCCAGTTTTCAAAGGGAATTTTTCCAGTTTTTGCCCATTCAGTATGATATTGGCTGTGATTTTGTCATAAATAGCTCTTATGATTTTGAGATACATTCCATCAATACCTAGTTTATTGAGAGTTTTTAGCATGAAGGGCTGTTGAATTTTGTCAAAGGCCTTTTCTGCATCTATTGAGATAATCATGTGGTTTTTGTCTTTGGTTCTGTTTATATGCTGGATTACGTTTATTGATTTGTGTATGTTGACCCAACCTTGCATCCCAGGGATGAAGCCCACTTGATCGTGTCTCTTCCAGGCTTTGGTATCAGGATGATGTTGGCCTCATAAAATGAGTTAGGGAGGATTCCCTCTTTTTCTATTGATTGGAATAGTTTCAGAAGGAATGATACCAGCTCCTCTTTGTACCTCCGGTAGAATTTGGCTGTGAATCTATCTTTTCCTGGACTTTTTTTTGGTTGGTAGGCTATTAATTATTGCCTCAATTTCAGTGCCTGCTATTTGTCTATTCAAGGATTCAACTTCTTCCTGGTTTAGTCTTGGGAGAGTGTAAGTGTCCAGGAAATTATCCATTTCTTCTAGGTTTTCTAGTTTATTTGCATAGAGGTGTTCTTTGAAACCAATGAGAACAAAGATACAACATACTAGAATCTCTGGGACACATTTAAATGAGTGTTTAGAGGGAAATTTATAGCACTAAATGCCCACAAGAGAAAGCAGGAAAGATCTAAAATTGACACTCTAACATCACAATTAAAAGAACTAGAGAAGCAAGAGCAAACACATTCAAAAGCTAGCAGAAAGCAAGAAATAACTAAGATCAGAGCAGAACTGAAGGAGATAGAGAAACAAAAAACCCTCCAAAAAATCAATGAATCCAGGAGCTGGTTTTTTGAAAAGATCAACAAAATTGATAGACCACTAGCAAGACTAATAAAGAAGAAAAGAGAGAAGAATCAAATAGAAGTAATAAAAATTGATAAAGGGCTTATCACCACCGACCCCACAGAAATACAAACTACCATCAGAGAATACTCAAAACACTTCTACGCAAATAAACTAGGTATTGATTATTCTAAATTCCTCCCCTGTGAGGACGTGCACTCCCTACTTCAATGCCACACAGGTTCCTCAATTGCCTTTATTGGCCATAAAGGGGACACTGCTAGCAATCATCTCACTATATGGCCCTATCCCTTGTCAAAGCTTTTCTGCCGAGGGAGGTACTTTTCCTACTCTCTAAAAGTTTCAGTCATCACCAAGGTTTACATTGTTGTGAAGGCATCAAGGGGCAAATTGTGATATAAAGCCCAACCATAAAGACCAATATTATATTAGCCTTGACATCTGGGGAAACTGTAGGGCCTCAGATGCCTTAACTACAAGTTCCCCTTCCCATTTACTCCAGTGGACAAAATTACCTGCTTAGCCTTCCTTATGATAGAGATCAGGCTTATGCAAGTTTCAATTTCTTGCTAACCACAGGAATTGTTCAAAAAAGCCAATCACATACTTCTGCAACAACCTGGGTGCACCTTACTGTTAGTACAAACTGTATCTTCCCCAGCTTCCACTTGTTCATTCTCTTTCCAACTACAGCCTTTGTGTGGCCCTTCATGGCACAGTGTTCTCCTCTTCCAGGCTTTGAACATATGTGATTTAAAAAAAAAAGTTGCGGATCTCATTTGTTGATTGTCGAGTGTCATGTATTTGGCCATCTCCCCAATCCTAAGGAAGATTTCCTTCTTCTTTAACAGAGTGAAGCAAGGTAAATAAAATATTGACCACTCTAGTTTCAAGGGGGCAGGCCTTATTTTTTTAAGATATAAATTTAGAACAGAATGGGTGAAGAAAACTTCTGAAAAAAAAAAATGTAACCAAGGGCCTCACCATAGAAGGTATTAAAATTTACTGTGTATACACAGTAAATAAATACAGTTTGGTAATTGCACATGAATGAACAAATTAAAGGAAGAGTAGACCCAAGTAAATATAGAACTTAAATATATGATAAAGATAGTACTTCAAAACAAAAATAAATTAGTTTTTCAATAAGTGATCTGACAACGTACCATCCATTTTAAGAGAAAAAGGGATAAATTTGCATTATTGTTTGCATTGTTTTTATTTTTAATTTTTGTGGGTATATGTTAGATGTAAATATTTGTGGGGTACATGCGAAGTTTTGATACAGACATGCAATGTGAAATAAGCACATCATGGAGAATGAGATATCCATCCACTCAAGCATTTACTCTTTGAGTTGAAAACAATCTAATTACACTCTTTAAGTTATTTTAAAATGCACAATTATTCATTCTTCCTATTTTTTGGACCCATTAACTGTCCCCACCTCCCCCCAACCCCCCACTACCCTTCCCAGCCTCTGTTAACCATCTTTCTACTTTCTATATCAATTACTTCAATTGATTTGATTTTTAGATTCCACAAAGACAATGTGATGTTTATCTTTCTATGCCTGGCTTATATCATTTAACATAATGAATTCTCCAGTTCTATACATGTGGTTGCAAATGACTGGATCTTATTCTTTTTTACATCTGAATAGTACTCAATTTTGTATATGTACCACATTTTCTTTACCCATTCATCTGTTGATGAACACTTAGGTTGCTTCCACATCTTAGCTATTATAAACAGTGCTGCCGAAAACATAGGCGTGCAGATATCTCTTTGATATACTGATTTTGTTTCTTATAGATATATATCCAACACTAAGATGGCTGCATCATATAATAGCTAAATTTTTAGTTTCTTGAGGAACCTCCAAGCTGTTCTCCATAGTGGTTGCCCAAATTTACATTTCCACCAACAGTGTACAAGGATTTCCTTTTCTCTGCTTCCTTGGCAGCATTTGTTAGTGACTGACTTTTGGATAAAAGCCATTTTAACTGGGGTGAGAGGATATCTAATTGTAGCTTTTTCATTTTTCCCATGATAATTGTGAGCACCTTTTCATATGTCTATTTGCCATTTGTGTCTTCTTTAACACTTTATGTTTTGTCAGTCCTAGTGTTCCTTTATGCGAGTATACTCAAATACAAATATGTATTTTAATTGCCACACAAAAGGTGTACGCTGTATAATTTATATGATTTGGATCTGTGTCCCCATGCAAATCTCATGTTGAAATGTAATCTCCAATGCTGGAGGTGGGGCCTGGTGGGGGTTTATTTCATCCCTCCCACCAGGGGTGGTTTCCCATAGTTTAACACCATCCCCTCTTCATGCCATTGATAATGAGTTCCTGTGAGATCTGGTTGTTTAAAAGCATGTGATACCTCCTCCCTCTCTCTCTTTCTCCTGCTCCAGCCATGTAAGAGGTTCCTGCTTCCCCTTTGCCTTCCACCACGATTTTAAGTTTCCTGAGACTTCCATAGAAGCAGAAACCACTATGCTTTCTGTACAGCCTGTAGAAACATGAGAAATAAGACCTATTTTCTTTATAAATTACCCAGTCTTAGATATTTCTTAATAGCAGTGTAAGAATGGACTAATACAATAGTCAAACATGTACTTTGCTTTTTACTTTAATGTGTAGTATAGATCCTTCCATATCAGTACAAACAAAACTTCCTCACTTTTTAACTTGCATAATATTTGTTTGCGTGGCTGCACCACACCTACTGATGGACACTATTTATTTCCAGTATCTGATTATTACAAACAGTTATTCAAAGAATAGTCATATATATATATGTAGCATTTCTTTCTTGTGTAGGCATAATTAGAGCATAAAATCACTGAAATAGAATTTCTGGGTCAACAGGTAAAACATTTGTAATTTTGGCAGCTGTTCCTAAATTCTCCTCTATAGACATTAAATAATATTGCATTCTCAAAAACAATACATTTTGAGAGTGCTTGTTTTCTCACAGCCTGAAAATGCTGGGAAAAATCCATCAGTTTTCATAAAAGGTAGTCTAGGTTGCTTCTTTGCAGCACTTGCAGCAGTGGTGAAGAGATAAATGATACATATTCTAGCCAGTTATTATTCTTCCTGGTCCTGAGTAGAATAAGAAAATTTTAAAAAGATGGGATACCTGCTTTGTACATAAAGTAGGAAACTTTTCTCATGCTGTGGTAGCAAGGGAATTGAGATGTACTCCATCAGAAGTTTAATTTCACTCTAAGGAGAAAAGACTGGAAATTGATTGGACTGTTTAGTGATCAATTTTATAGGGAGATAAGTGCTGGGCATTTTATTTTATTTGTAGTGTTTGCTGCTATTGCCTACCACACATTTTATAACCACTTTCTCTGGTAAGTTAGGTTGGATAATTTAATTGCTCATAGTTGAAGATAGGAAACAAAATGGAGGTGACTTTTGAGACTAATTAATATTAAGAAATGTGCATTTGGCTGATGTTTCCATGTTGATGTTTATATGTTGTTAGTGAATATACTGTGGCAGGATTCAGGGTTGTGGGTCTGACTGATACATCTATTTCCTCACAAGGTCTGACTAAGAAAGGTCATCATCTTCTTCTTCTTAGAACTCTTTCTCCTCCTGGTTGTGGATCTACTTATCTTTCCAGGGTCTCTTATACTCTTTCAACTCAGTTTCAATCTCTCCCTCTAATTTCTATTCCTCTTATCCCTCTAAATATTTACATCCTCTAGAAATTTTCAACCTTCTTCCCTCCTCACTTTCACATTTCACTGGAAATGGTTTCATTTCCTTTCCCGCACTTGACTACTAAATGCTTCAGCTTTAGGCATATTTCTAAACCTATATATCAACCTGGTTAAAACACAGCCTGTCCCAAACTGAATTAATTAACCCTTTGAAACTTCTATTAAGTCATTTTTACTTGATTAACTTGGAAACCTGGAATTCACATTTAATTATTTGCTTCTCTGACATCCCCATATTCAATCAGTTACAAAGACTTGAGGAAGAATTTCTCATAACCTTCCTTTTCCATTCCTACTGCCTCTACCCTAAAACAGACGCTTATTCTGTCTATCAAAATGTGCTGAATGAGCTTGCTGGCCCTAGTGTCTGCTACCCACCTATTACCATCCCTCCACCCTAGAATATACTCTCCACATTGTTGTCGAATTAATCTTTCTAAAACAAATTTGAGCATACCCATTTTCTAAAAAAGAGACTTTAATGTTGCTGTATTGCTGACAGAATGATGTCTAAGGTTCTTAATTTATCATTGAAGGCCTTTCATTATTTGACCCCAGTCTGCCTTTTCACCTTTATCTCTTGCCAGTTTTTCATACTAGAATGAAAGTGTCATAAAATGGAACAGAGACCTTGTCTGTCCTGTTCACTTTTTCCTCTCTGTTGCCGGAACAGGGCCTGGAACATATAGGCACACAGTTAATATTTGTTGAGTAAAAGCTCTTCTTTTTCCAGAGAGATGCTGAGAAGTAGAATATACTTTGACACCTCTAAGTCTTTTCTCCTGCCATTCTATTTGCTTGAAATACTCTTCCCCGTGTATTTTTTTCATTTTCAAGAACTAGATCAAATGTTATACTTTCTTTAATTCTGAAAAATACTGCCAACCAAACTCAGAATTAATTTCTCTCTTTTCTGTTTTCCCATAGCCTATTTCTGTATAATGATTTGCTTTTACACTAGAATGTAAGTTATCTGAGGGCAGCAATCCTCTCTCTCCTAACTGCCTTCCCAACTTCCAGCTATTCAATACATTTGATGTATTGATTTCAGTGTGCTGGCATAAAAGAAATCCGTGTTTATAAAATTGTATTACAAATTAAAAGTCAGGCTTAAAATATCTTAATCAATTTCATGTTATTGTAGAACTGATATCTCTATTTCCTTGCAGGCTTTCATATGGAAACCACCCATAGAATATGGGCCTCTTTCTGACCCCTTCAAGTAGTTCAATACTTCCCAGAAGCAGCCATAAAGTAGCAAATTCTTCTCATGGTGCCATCCCATTGACGCTTCTTTTATCATCACTTCCCTCTCTCACTCCAGCAGAAAACAGGCCCCAGCTACCAAGATATCATGTATTTAGATTGGACCCACTCAGGTAATCTAGGATAATCGTTGCATTTTAAATTTCACAACTAGATTGCATCTGCAATGTCTATTTTGCCATGTCACTTGATATGGTTTGACTCTGTGTCCTCACCCAAATTTCATCTTGAATTGTATTCCTATAATTCCCACATATTATGGGAGGGACCTAGTGGGAAATAATTGAATCATGGAGCAGTTTCTCCCATACTATTCTCATGGTAGTGAATATGTCTCACAGGATCTGATGGTTTGATAACGGGAAACCCGTTTTCCTTGACTCTCATTCTCTCTCTTTTTCTGCTGCCATCCATGTAAGATGTGACTTGGTCTTCCTTGCTTACTGCCATGATTGTGAGGCTTCCTCAGTCACGTGTAACTGTAAGTCCAATTAAACCTCTTTTTTCGGTAAATTGCCCAGTCTCAGGTATGTCTTTCTCAGGAGTGTGAAAACAGATTAATATAGTAAACTTTTACTAGGAGTGGGGTGTTGCTGAAAAGACACCAGAAAATGTGGAAGTGACTTTGGAACTGGGTAACAGGCACAGGCTAGAAAAGTTTGGAGGGCTCAGAAGAAGACAGGAAAATGTGGGAAAGTTTGGAACTTCCTAGAGAATTGTTGAATGGCTTTGACAAAAAACCTGATAGTGATTTGAACAATAAGGTCCAAACTGAGGTGGTCTCAGATGGAGATGAGGAAATTGTTGGGAACTGGAGCAAAGGTGACTCTTGTTATGTTCTGGCAAAGAGACTGGCAGCATTTTGCCCCTGCCCTAGAGATTTGTGGAATTCCGAACATGAGAGAGATAATTTAGCGTATATGGAAGAAGAAATTTCTCAGCAGCAAGGTATTCAAGACGTGACATGGGTACTGTTAAAGGCATTCAGTTTTATAAGGGAAGCAGAGCATAAAAGTTTGGAAAATTTGCAGTCTGACAATGTGATAGAAAATAAAATCCCATTTTCTAAGAAGAAATTCAAGTCCACTGCAGAAATTTGCATCAGTAATGAGGAGCCAAATGTTAAGCCCCAAGACAATGGGAAAAATGTCTCCAGGTTATGTCAGAGGTCTTCATGGCAGTCCCTCCCATTACAGGCAATCAGGCCTATGAGAAAAAAAATGGTTTGATGGGACAGGCCTAGGGTCCCCGTGCTGTGTGCAGTCTAGGGACTTCCTGCCCTGTGTCGCAGCTGCTTCAGCCATGACTACAAGGGGCCAACATACAGCTTGGACCATGGCTTCAGAGGGTGGAAGCCCCAAGCCTTGGCAGCTTGCACATGTTGTTGAGCCTGCAAGTGCACAGAAGTCGAGAATTGAGATTTGGAAACCTCTGCCTGGATTTCAGAGGATGTAGAGAAATGCCTGGATGTCCAGGCGTAAGTTTGCTGCAGGTGCGGGGCTCTCATGGAGAACCTCTGCTAGGGTAATGCAGAAGGGAAATGTGGGGTTAGAGCCCACAAAGAGTCCCTACTGGGGCACTGCCTAGTGGAACTGTGAGAAGACAGCCACCATCCTCCAGACCCCAGAATGGTAGATATAGCAACACCTTGCACCATGTGCCTGGAAAAAACCACAGACAATATCAGCCTACGAAAGCAGCCAGGAGGAAGGCTGTACCCTGCATAGCCACAGGGGAAGAGCTGCCCAAGATTATGAGAATCTATCTCTTACATCCGTGTGACCCATATGTGAGAAATGGAGTCAAAGCATGTCATTTTGGGACTTTAAGATTTGAGTGTTACACTGGATTTTGGACTTGCATGTGGCCTGTATCTCCTTTGTTTTGACTAATTTATTTCATTTGGAATGGCTATATATACCCAATGCCCATACCCTAATTGTGTCTAGGAAGTAACTAACTTGCTTTTTGTTTTACAGGCCCATAGGCAGAAGGGACTTGCCTTGTCTCAGATGAGACATTAGACTGTGGACTTTTGAATTAATGCTGAAATGAGATAAGACTTTGGGGGACTGTTGAGAATGCATGATTGGCTTTGAAATGTGAGGGCATAAGATTTGGCAGGGGCCAGGGGCAGAATGATATGGCTTGGTTCTGTGTCCCCACTCAAATCTCCTCTTGAATTATATTCCCATAATTCCCACCTGCTGTGGGAGGTACCCAGTGGGAGATAATTGAATCATGGGAGCAGTTTCTTCCATACTGTTCACATAGTAGTGAATTAGTCTAATGAGATCTGATGGTTTGATAAGGGGAAACCCATTTCAATTGGCTCTTATTCTCTCTCTTTGACTGCTGCCATCCATGTAAGATGTGACTTGCTCTTTCTTGCATTCTGCCATGATTGTGAGGCTTCCCCAGCCATGTGGAAGTGTAAGTCTAATTAAACATCTTTCTTTTGTAAATTGCCCAGTCTCAGGTATACCTTTATCAGCAGCATGAAAACAGACTAATATATCACAAAACAGTTTCAAAATTCCCAGAATTTAGGGCATGAACATCTTTGGTAGACCATTATTTGGCTTACCACACAATGGAAGGAGAGGGGTGACTTGTGAGAAAAACTGTAAAATATGGGATTTGGTAGCCAACTAACTTACTAGAATTTGGGGTGAGGCATGGTTCAGAATAATAATTTTAAAAAGGGACAGGAAGAATGGTGGTATTACCCCATGAGCCAAAATGGGGAGATATGTAGGGTATTATTGTTAGAGGTCATTAAAACTTTCAGATAGTTGTGTTACAGCAGGTGGCAGTCTTGCTAAGTGTTAGGTGATATTTATTTCTGTATCTTGTGTCTGACACTGATTATATTAATATGAATGCTGAATTTGCTCTAGTATTAGTTTGTATGTCAAAGCTATATTTAACTAGGAAGGACAGGTGATAATTTTTCTTGTGACTAGCTGCAATTAATGTGAACATTTCTCTGTAAAAAATATGTGTTCAAAAGTGCATCGATTACTTGATCAAGATTCGGAAAGGTGTAAAAATACTCTTAGATGATCACTAAGAGTATTGATTAGGAGAAAAAAACCATCTAAGCTACTTTTAACTTATGTTTGTGATATAATTTGGATATTTGTCCCTGCTAAAATTTCATGTTGAATCGTAATCTACAAATTTGGTGGTGGGGCCTGGTGGGAGGTGCTTGGAACATGGAGTCAGACCCCTCATGAATGGCTTAGGCCATTCCTTTCATGATAACTGCGATATCGGTCTGAGTTCACATGAGATTTGGTTGTTTAAAAGTGTATGGCACCTCCCTACCTCATACTTTCTGTCTTGCTCCTGCTTTCACCATGAGATGTGCCTGCTCCCGCTTTGCCTTGCCCCATGAATGTAGTTTCCTGAGGACTCTTCACAAGCAGATGCCCTTATGTTTCCTATAAAGCCTGCAGAACCATGAGTCAATAAGACCTCTTTTCTTATAAATCACCCAGTCTTTGGAATTCCTTTATAGCAGTGCAAGAGTTGTCTAATACAGTTTCCTTAGGGTTTCAATGGACTTGAGACTGGCAGTTTTAGGTGGAGTCTCAGCTGTGGATGAAGAGGAAAAGTGAACTGTTGATTGGTGTTCTCCCTAACTTTGTACTCTCCTTGTGAAATTATTGACACAACACTTGGTACTGCTTCTCTAGTCTGGCTACCTCCCCACCCAATTTGTTAGAGGAAACTTATGAAAAAATACATAAATTAAGCCAACACTTCCAGAAATTTGGAGAAAATGTTTTATCAGGGATAAAGCAAAAAATGGGGAATGTTTTAACATAAAATGGGTCATAGCTGGCATTACTTTTTCAGTCTGCAAAACCTGGCTGTCAACCTTGCAGACATCAAAATCAGACGCTGCCAACTCGAGAGTACATGTTTTTTTCTCAGATGCTGGATCTGACAGGCCAATCAATGTGGCCTATATGCTCAAGAAATAACCACTTCTAGATTAAAGTGCTCTGTTCATGGACCCCTGCACAAAGAAAGAGCTGGAGAAATTAAAATTCAAGTGTCTATTCCTAGTTCAGTCAGATTCTCTCATAATGTGAGAACAGAAATGCTGCAGGAAGTTCACAACTGTGGATTACTGAGCTGAAAAGTCATGTAAACTCTGTGGCTGAACCTTATGACCCTTTGTAATCTTACGTGTGAACCATAAATGTCAATATGCAGAAGGAGAAGAATGAAGATTTGCAAAGAGAAGCAGAAGTAAGAGAAAAATTATGGCCCCGAAAATATGGTAAGCAATTTCAGTTTTTGAATTTCCAGTTTTAGTCTTTGTGCGGCCCCTTTTCTTCTCTTGGTTGTCAATTGAATTGAAAACTGTAGTCATATAATGTTTCCCTTTTAAAAGATATGTTTTGGCGCAATAAAAATATTTGACTAGAGTATAAATAGGCTCACATTATTTAGTCATAAAATCTGCTGCAGTAATATAAATAGCTGTCATCAGTATATTGTACACCGTTTTATTTGACCGTGAGAATTATTCACGAAATATTTTAGATATGGGGAAACTGAGACCCAAGGAAGTTATTTAATCCATTCCATGTTATATATGTAGCAATGTACCTGGGACAAAACATGAGCCAAAGTAATCATACTCCAGAGCCTATGTAGTATATTATCCACTATGACATACAACTAGTGCCTCTCCTTTGTCTGTAGTCTAAGTTCATTCTTTTCTGCTCAGTTCTCTGATTGCATCCTTCAACTTTATTTTGTCTTTACATCTTAAGTAATATTTTCTCTCACTATGCACCTGTTAAAAAAATACTTTTGCCCTCACTACCTGTGTTGGTGAAATTGGGGTCCAAAGCTCTGATAAGATAGATATATGCTGCCTGAGCTCAGCAACAAGGACACGTTTAAATAAAAATTTACCAAATGTCAAAGCTGATTTCTGAAATCAGCTGATTTCTGAAAGAGTTCTTGCCCTCCACAAAATGAACAAAACTTTCCCCCTTCTCATCAATTAAATTTAGCCTTTGATAATATTCTGGCATCTCTATTTTAGCCTCTGCTTGAACTAAAGATTGTATTTGTCAAAACAGTCCTCAGAAGACAAAAGATGCCGTCTTTTTTCTCTGAGGATCAAATTTCAAAGCTCAGCCGTCCCAGTATTGATTTTCTTGGTTAAGAATGGGTTATATTCACACAAGAAGGCTGAAATAAATTACACTGGCCCTACCTAAGACGGTAAATAGCCTCTTGGGGCAGAAGTCATCTTCCCTCACTTTCTCCTTTATCACAAAGTCTCATGGTCTGTTCTTTCTCCAGTATTCAAATATTTTCTATTTAATTAATAGCATCAACATCCATAAAGTTTTTCTTTTCTTCATTTGCCCCACTTCTAGGTTCAGTCACATAGTCTAACTAATTTTTCCTTCAAAACATATGTCTTCAATTAATCCATTTGTGTCTGCAACCCCCTACCATTTACCATCACCCTAGAACAAACCACTGCTTTATCTTTTTTGGATGTATCGCCCTTGCTTCTTTTTTTTTTTTTTTTTTTTTTTTAATTTTCTTTTTTAAATTTATTTATTATTATTATACTTTAAGTTGTAGGGTACATGTGCATAACATGCAGGTTTGTTAAATATGTATACTTGTGCCATGTTGGTCTGCTGCACCCATCAACTCGTCATTTACATCAGGTATAACTCCCAATGCAATCCCTCCCCCGTCCCCCCTCCCCATGATAGGCCCACAGGGGGTGTGTGATCATTCCCAGCTTCCTGGGTCAGAGTGATTTCGTTGTTTGAGAGTTCCCACCTATGAGTGAGAACATGCGGTGTTTGGTTTTCTGTTCTTGTGATAGTTTGCTAAGAATGATGGTTTCCAGCACCATCCATGTCCCTACAAAGGGCATAAACTCATCCTTTTATGGCTGCATAATTATTCCATGGTGTATATGTATACATTTTCTTAATCAATCTGTCACTGATGGACATTTGGGTTGATTCCAAGTCTTTGCTATTGTGAATAGTGCTGCAATAAACATACGTGCATGTGTCTTTATAGCAGCATAATTTATAATCCTTTGGAGTATATCCCCAGTAATGGGATGGCTGGGTCATATGGTACATCCTAGTTCTAGATCCTTGAGGAATGCATACATATACTGTTTTCCATAATGGTTGAACTAGTTTACAATCCCACCAACAGTGTAAAAGTGTTCCTATTTCTCATCCTCTCCAACCTGTTGTTTCCTGACTTTTTAATGATGCTTAATTCTAACTGGTGTGAGATGGTATCTCATTGTGGTTTTGATTTGCATTTCTCTGATGGCCAGTGATGATGAGCATTTTTTCATATGTCTGTTGGCTGTATGAATGTCTTCTTTTGAGAAATGTCTGTTCATATCCTTTTGCTTACTTTTTTGATGGGGTTGTTTGTTTTTCTTGTAAAATTTGCTTGAGTTCTTTGTAGGTTCTGGATATTAGCCCTTTGTCAGATGAGTAGATTGCAAGAATTTTCTCCCATTCTGTGGAGTTGCCTGTTCACTCTGATGGTAGTTTCTTTTGCTGTGCAGAAGCTCTTTAGTTTAATTAGATCCCATTTGTCAATTTTAACTTTGCTGCCGTTGCTTTTGGTGTTTTAGACATGAAGTCTTTGCCCATGCCTATGTCTGAATGGTACTACCTAGGTTTTCCCTCTAAGTTTTTATGGTATTAGGTCTAACATTTAAGTCTCATCCATCTTGAATTAATTTTAGTATAAGGAGTAAGGAAAGGATCCAGTTTCAGCTTTCTACTTATGGCTAGCCAATTTTCCCAGCACCATTTATTAAATAGAATCCTTTCCCCATTTCTTGTTTTTCTCAGGTTTGTCAAAGATCAGATGGCTGTAGATGTGTGAGTATTATTTCTGAGGACTCTGTTCTGTTCCACATTGGTCTATATCTCTGTTTTAGTACCAGTACCATGCTGTTTTGGTACTAGCCTTGTAGGTATAGTTTGAAATTGAGTAGCGTGATGCCTCCAGCACATTCTTTTTGACTTAGGATTGTCTTGGAGATGTCAAGGGCTCTTTTTTTGAGTTTCCATATGAACTTTAAAGCAGTTTTCCAATTCTGTGAAGAAACTCATTGGTAACTTGATGGGGATGGCATTGAATCTATAAATTACCTTGGAGCAGTATGGCCATTTCACGATATTGATTCTTCCTATCCATGAGGCATGGTATGTTCTTCCATTTGTTTATTGTCCTCTTTTATTTCACTGAGCAGTGGTTTGTAGTTCTCCTTGAAGGTCCTTTACATCCCTTGTAAGTTGGATTCCTAGGTATTTGATTCTCTTTGAAGCAATTGTGAATGGAAGTTCATTCATGAAGTTTGGCTCTGTGTTTGTCTGTTATTGAGGTGTATAAGAATGCTTGTGATTTTTGCACATTAATTTGTATCAGAGACTTTGCTGAAGTTGCTTATCAGCTTAAGGAGATTTTGGGCTTCAGAGACAATGGGTTTTCTAAATATACAATCATGTCATCTGCAAACAGGGACAATTTGACTTCTTCTTTCTAACTGAATACCCCTGATTTCTTTCTCTTGCCCTAATTGCCTAGCCAGAACTTCCAACACTATGTTGGTGAGTGGTGAAGAGGGCATCCCTGTCTTATTGCCAGTTTCCAAGGAATTTTTCGAGTTTTTGCCCATTCAGTATGATATTGGCTGTGGGTTTGTCATAAATAGCTCTTATTATTTTTGATGCGTTCCATCAATACCAGCTGGCGAATTTATTGAAGCGTTTTTAGCATGAAGGGCTGTTGAATTTTATCAAAGCCTTTTCTGCATCTATTAGAGATAATCATGGTGGTTCTTGTCTTTGGTTCTGTTTATGCTGGATTATGTTTTATTGATTTCGCGAATGTTGAACCAGCCTTGCATCCAGGGATGAAGCCCACTTGATCATGGTGGATAAGCTTTTGATGTGTTGTTGAATCCAGGTGTGCCAGTATTTTATTGAGGATTTTTATCGATGTTCATCTAGGGGATATTGGTCTAAAAATTCTCTTTTTTGTTGTGCCTCTGCCAGGCTTTGGTATCAGGATGATGTTGGCCTCATAAAATGAGTTAGGGGATTCCCTCTTTTTCTATTGATTGGAATAGTTTCAAGAAGGAATGGTACCAACTCCTCCTTATACCTCTGGTAGAATTCAGCTGTGAATCCATCTGGTCCTGGACGTTTTTTTTGGTTGGTAGGCTATTAATTATTGCCTCAATTTCAAGAGCTACTATTGGTCTATTCAAGGGATTCCACTTCTTGTTTTAGTCTTGGAAGAGTGTAAGGAGTGTCAGGAGGTATCCATTTCTTCTAGGTTTTCCAGTTTATTTGCATAGAGGTGTTTATAGTATTCTCTGATGGTAGTTTGTATTTCTGTGGGGTCGGTGGTGATATCCCCTTTATCATTTTTAATTGCGTCGATTTGATTCTTCTCTCTTTTCTTCTTTATTAGTCTTGCTAGTGGTCTCAGCTCAATTTTGTTGATCTTTCAAAACCAACTCCTGGTTGTTGATTTTTGGAGGGTTTTGTGTCTCTATCTCCTTCAGTTCTGCTCTGATCTTAGTTATTTCTTGCCTTCTGCTAGCTTTGGAATGTGTTTGCTCTTGCTTCTCTAGTTCTTTTTTAATTAGATGTTAGAGTGTCAATTTTTGATCTTTCCTGCTTTCTCTTGTGGGCATTGGTGCTATGAATTTCCCTCTACACACACTGCTTTAAATGTGTCCCAGAGATTCTGGTATGTTGTATCTTTGTTCTCATTGGTTTCAGGTTATCTTTATTTCAGCCTTCATTTCATTCCATGTACTTTAGTAGTCATTCAGAGCAGGTTGTTCAGTTTCCATGTAGTTGGCCGGTTTGATTGGGTTTCGTGCAGAGTTCTAGTTTGATTGCACTGTGGTCTGAGAGACAGTTTGATCTATAATTTCTCTTCTTGTACATTTGCTGAGGAGTGCTTTACTTTAATTATATGGTCAGTTTTGGAGTAAGTGCGATTTGGTTACTGAAGAATGTTATATTCTGTTGATTTGGGGTGGAGAGTTCATAGATGTCTATTGGTCTGCTTGCTGCAGAGATGAGTTCAATTCCTGGATATCCTTGTTAACTTTCACCAATGCCGTTGATCTGTCTAATGTTGACGGTGGAGTGTTGAAGTCTCCCATTATTATTGTATGGGAGTCTAAGTCTTTAGCCAAGTCTCTAAGGACTTGCTTTACTTGAATCTGGGTGCTCCTGTATTGGGTGCATATATATTTAGGATAGTTAGCTCTTCCTGTTGAATTGATCCCTTTACCATTATGTAATGCTTCTTTGTCTCTTTTGATAAGTGGTTTTAAAGTCTGTTTGTATCAGAGACTAGGATTGCAACCCCTACTTTTTTTGTTCTCCATTTGCTTGGTAAATCTTCCTCCATCCCTTTATTTTTGAGCCTATGGCATGTCTCTGCGTGTGAGATGGGTCTCCTGAATACAGCAGACTAGTGGGTCTTGACTCTTTATCCAGTTTGCCAGTCTGTGTCTTTTAATTGGAGCATTTAGTCCATTTACATTTAAGGTTAAAGATTTGTGTGTGAACTTGATCCTGCCATTATGATATTAACTGGTTATTTTGCTGGATTAGTTGATGCAGTTTCTTCCTAGCCTCGATGGTCTTTACATTTTGGCATGTTTTTGCAATGGCTGGTACCGGTTGTTCCTTTCCATGTTGGTGCTTCCTTCAGGGTCTCTTGTAAGGCAGGCTTAGTGGTGACAAAATCTCTCATCATTTGTTTGTCTGTAAAGGATTTTTATTTCTCCTTCACTTATGAAACTTAGTTTGGCTGGATATGAAATTTTGGGTTTAAAGTGCTTTTCTTTAAGAATGTTGAATATTAGCCCCACTCTCTTCTGGCTTGGAGAGTTTCTGCCGAGAGATCTGCTGTGGTCTGATGGGCTTCCCTTTGTGGGTAACCGACCTTTCTCTCTGGCTGCCCTTAAGATTTTCCTTCATTTCAACTTTGGTGAATCTGGCAATTATGTGTCTTGGGTTGCTCTTCTCGAGGTATCTTTGTGGCATTCTCTGTATTTCCTGGATTTGAATGTTGGCCTGCCCCTACTGGAGTTGGGGAAGTTCTCCTGAGTGATGATATCTGAAGAGTGTTTTCAACTTGGTTCATTCCCCCTCACTTTCAGGCACCCCAATCAGGCGTAAATTTGGTCTTTTTACATAATCCCATACTTCTTGCAGGCTTTGTTCCATTTCTTTTTCTTCTTTTTCTTTTGGTTTCTCTTCCTTCATTTCATTCATTTGATCCTCAATGGCTGATACTCTTTCTTCCAGGTTGGTCAGTGGGTTACTGAAGCTTGTGCATTTGTCATGTATTTCTCGTGTCATGGTTTTCATCTCTTTCATTTCGTTTGGAAGCCTTCTCTGCATTAATTAGTCTAGCAGGTGAATTCTTCCACTTTTTTTTTCAAGATTTTTAGTTCTTTTCGCTGGAGTGCGTGAATTCCTCCCTTTAGCTCTGAAATTTGATGGACTGAAGCCTTCTCTCATCTCGTCAAAGTCATTCTCCGTCCAGCTTTGATCCGTTGCTGGCGATGAGTAGCAGCTCGTTGCGGGGAGATGTGCTCTTATTTGAATTTCCAGCTTTTCTGCCTGCTTTCTATCTTTGTGGTTTATCTGCCTCACAGTTATTTTGATGATGGTGATATACTGATGGGGTTTTGAATTGTCAAGTGTCCTTCACCATTTGATAGTTTTCCTTCTAACAGTCAGGACCCTCAGCTGTAGGTCTGTTAGGTGCTTGAGGGGTCCACTCACAGGCCTGTTTGCCTGGGTATCAGCAGCAGAGGCTGAAGAGATAGATATTTCGAACAGCGAGTGTGTACATCACAGTTGCTTTGGAAGCTTCTCTCAGGGGTGTACTCCACCCTGGCGGTGTGAGTCAGACTGCCCTAGTGGGGATGTCTCCCAGTTAGGCTACTCAGGGGTCAGGGGACCCACTTGAGCAACAGTCTGTGGTCTCAGATCTCAGCCTCCGTGTTGGGAGATCCACTGCTCTCTTTAAAGCTGTCAGACAGAGTCGTTTGCGTCTGCAGAGGTTTTCTGCTGCTTTGTTGTTGTTGTTGTTGTTGTGTAGCTGTGCCCTGTCCCCAGAGGTGGAGTCTACAGAGACAGGCAGGTTTTCTTGAGCTGCTGTGAGCTCCACCCAGTTGGAGCTTCCCAGCAGCTTTGTTTACCTACTTAAGCCTCAGCAATGGCGCGCCCTTGCTTCTTAACCCTTCTACTTGCATCTACTCTTTCCTCCTTCAGAAACGTTCAGTACATAGTAGTTAAAGTAAATATGAATATTCATTTTATGTGGCACTTTAACCTTTTATTAAGATTATGATAAGTAAAAACATGTCCTGAGATGGATAAGAGCTTATTAAAGATCATAATTATAGCCAGTGTAACTAGAATGCTGTTAAAGAGAGAGTGCCATAACATATGATTTTAGAGGTATGAAATTGCCAATCCATGCAGGATCTTGAGGCCATGGTGAATAGTTCATATCTTACTGAGTTTTAGTCATAGAAGAAGCACCTCTGTGGTCAGTGACAGAAAGTGTCGTTAAAATATTCCCTACCATAGAGGGCAGCTCAGTCTGGTTATTTGCCTGTTCTTCTGAATGCTGTCTCTCTAGGAGGCAATAATGACAGAGAGCTCTTCATGCAGAAACACTTTTTTTCTTGTATTCTGAGTGCCTAACACAGAAGCGCGCGCGCACACACACACACACACACACGATGAACGAGCGATATGAATGAAAAAATAAATATTTAAGGGCATGGATGCAGGAATCAAACACCCTAAGTCTAAATCTCAAATCTATTGTTTACTGCTGTGTGATTTTGCACACGTTAACTTTACTTTCTTACATTGTTTTCTTCTTCATTAAAATGGGAATAATAATGATATCTAACTCAAAGAATATGTTAAGCATATAATTAGATAGCACATGAAAAAATGCCTAATATACTATTGAGCACATTATAAGTACTCAAAAGATGCCAATTGTAGCTTACTATCACTTAATAAACAGCCCAGTGTGTGTTACATAGTATAGGGTTGGGGAGGGAAATTGGGGAAGCCAGTAAAAGCTTTATCTAAGAATTTTAAATTTGAACTGAGTTGTGATGAATTATAAAGTGATTTCTAGGCAAAAGGAGGTTGGGAGAGGGAAGCATTCTAGGAAATAGCATGTCTAAAATAATGGGAGAATGGAAATGGCAAGGTGTGTCATTGGCCAGAGGCTATAGATATACATAGAAGAATATAAAAAAAAAAATAGAGAAAAATACTCACTTTAACTGTGATGGTCCTTTCATTATGTTGTGGTTAGGAGTTAAAACTTAACTGTGATAGCAACAGGGAGCTAATAGAAGTTGATGAACAGGGGTATAACATTATAAGATTTTGTTATGAACAACTATTATGGTAATTGGCTTTTAGTAAGGGGTATGCCTAGACCACATTTTGAAGCACATGAAGTTTAAGGTCTCCTCCAAACTTGTCTCCCTTTCCATTTAGCATTTTCTTGCACCCTTAGCTCCATTAAGTTATAGTATAAAGAGATCTGATTCTCCTGGTCAGCTTAGATGTCTTTATTATATGAACATTGGCAGTCAATATATTTATTTAATTATTAGTTGTCTTCAGTGTGATGTCAACAAGATGGTAAAATAGATTTTTGCAGAAGCATCAATTTTAACAACTACTCATGCACGAGACTATCTTTGTGAGAGTCTGAAAATGCAACAGAGAAGTTCTAGCAAAGCTTTAGAACAGAACAGAACATCTAAAAATAGATAAATTGAAGAGGGTCAAAAGAGAAGTCTCATTTTACCCACATCACGCCTCTCTTCTGAGGTGGTACAAATCAGTGCCAAGAGAGATCCATGACCCATAGTTTCTTCCTTCAGGGAATATGAATGCATTGTGAGTGAGCTCTTGGCTCTTGGAGTTGTATTGCTTCCCAGGAAGCCAACTTCTTTCTCACTCCACCCAAAATATAGAGGTGATTGGTACAGTAGAGTGGTTGGGAGAAACGTGGAGCAGGGAAGATAGGCTGTAGACCCTGCTAACTGCTCCAAAAACTACCATAAAGCCTACCCATGAATTGCTTGGACCACTTTAGGTGTGGATTCCCCTCAAAAAGCCCATGGTTACCCACAAACACCCTGCATATATCACCTCTCCATTCCCCAGGATGACTCTGGAAGCACATTCCTGAAGACAACTAATTGTATCTCACACAGATAAACAGCTAAACTCTGTGGAATCAGGAGAAGGCACATAAGCTTGAGCATTGTTAGGACATTGCCTTAGTGAAAGCAGACAGGATGCTGTCAGCACCTGGCATGATTTTGCAGAATTGAGAGAAGGTATACGATAATAAGAAATCTCCCCAAAGATGGAACAAGTGACGTGAAGTGAACACATCCAGAGAAAAGGGCTGATAAATCTTCAGAATTTCTAGCCAAACTGTTTGGTTAAGCTGTTTTTCTCTCAAAGCCAGTCAGTAAGGACTGGAAGAAGTGAATGTTTCTTCAAATGTGGAGATAACAATGCAATACTTTAAGAAAAACAAAACTACCAGCAAAACATGGTGCCACCAAATGAACACAATGATATTTTAGTAACCAACCCAAAGCCAGGGAAATCTATTAATTGCTGGAAAAATATTTCAAAATAACTATTTTAAGAAAGCTCAGCATGTTGCAAGAGAACACAGATAATTCAATGAAATTTTAAAAACTCTATTTTTTGTGGGAGTCTGAAAGTGAGGCAGTGAGGTTCTAGCAAAGTTTTATAACAGAAGGGAAAAGTCTAAAAATAGATGCACTAAAGAGGTTAAAAAGAACAGTTTAACATTATCCACATCATACCTCCCTTCTGAGGTGGTAGGGCTCTCTGCCAAGCAAGACTCATCAGTCCATGGTATCTCCCATGGGGAAAAGTGAAAGCATTGTGAGTGAGCTCTTGGCACTTGGAATTGTGCAGGATGCTGCCCGGGAGGCCAACTTCTTTCTAACTCTACCCAGAATATTGAAGTGATTGGCAAAATGAACAAAATAAAAAGTTTAATAAAAAGCAGTAAATCATAAAAAGAACCAAAAAAATATGAAGCAGAGGAATAAAATGAATGAAAGCAACAGAGTATCAAAAGAACTTGATGAAGCAGAAGAATCTGTATAATTTAACACAGGACACTTGAAAACATCCATCAGAGGAAACAAGATGGAAAAAAAATGAAAACGAATTAAGAAAGCCTATGGAATTTATGTGTCACCACTCAAAAAGCTAACTTTTCTATTATGAGAGTCTCAGAGTGGAAGAGAGAGACAAAGTGTCAGAAAGCTTATTTAAAGAAATGATGGCTGATAACTTTCCAAATCTGAGGAGTGATATGGAAACCCAGATACATGAAGCTCAAAGGTTGCCAATCATATTCAACTCAAAGGAGCCTTCACCAAGACATACTGTAATGAAACTATAAAAAAAAAAAAATAAATAAATAAAGACTTTTGAAAGCAGGACGAGAAAGGAGGCACATAACATATAAGGGAATGGCAATAAGACTACTTGCAGATTTTCCAGCAGAACATTGCAGAATAGGAGAGTGGATGATGTAGTCAAAGTACTACAGGAAAAGAACTGTCAAGAAATAGTACTTTATCTCCTCCCACCCCACCAGAAAAAATACCTGCTGTCCTTTAGAAATTAAGGAGAAATAAAGACTTTTCCAGACAAAGAAAACCTCAGAGCATTCATTACCACTAAATTTGCCTTACAAGACATACTAAATGGAGTTCTACAAGCTGAAACAAAACGACAATAATTAGTAACATAAAAACATGCAAAAGTATAAAATTCACTAGTAAAGGTAAGTATATAGTGAAATTGAGAGTATTTGTAATGGTGGTGTGAAAATTTCTTATAACTCTACCATAAAGGTTAAAAGACAAAAGAATTGCAAATAATTATAGCTACAATAATTTGTATGATTGTCAATCTGGATGCCTAAGAGGTAACAATTATCTGTTAATGCTTGGGAAAAACAAGTAGGGTTGCCTCTGGAGGCCAGGCTTCTTAGTTCATTCAAAAATATTTATTGGATTTATGCCATGTGTTAAGCTTTTTTAGCCCCCAGTATTACAACTGTGAACCAAACAGATAAGGCCTTAACCATTTTCAGCATTCTGTTTAGATGGGGTGGGACTGGGGGCTTAATTAAAATAGAGATATAGGAAAATATGTACCTAAATAAGATAAGATAATAAGTATGGAGTTGAAATGAAGCAACTAACAATATGTTAAAGAAGTTAGAAGTAATATTTTGCAATATTGTAACCCTTCTTTACCGTATTTTACAATTTAGTACAACAATTTTAGGCCTTAATCTTCACTTCACATCACTGGTATTTTAAATTTGGCAATGATATGAAATTACTTTTGACTTACAGACTGATTATATTATTACTGTGAAAACACATTAATTTCTTAGGAAGTTTTGGAGGCTCTATCTTTTTTAGAGTTAATATTTAAATTATCATTACTTATTTTAATAGCCTGTAGTAAGTGAAAATAGTATTTATGCAAGTAAACAAATCACTATCGACTTTCAAGACTTTAATTGTAAATTTTGTCATCGCTGAGGTTTAAATTATTTACCTGCTGTCCACTTAAAACATATATTAACAGTTTGTGAAGTGAAACAGTTTTAGGTATGATGTGTGATGCACCTACATATAAATGAAAATGGTATGCACAGACACTTTACTATGGAAACTGTACTGGAAGGTTTATTAAAGCATGTGAAATTGCACCTAAAATTGTGTTATTAGTGACTATAAGCAGCAATGCTAAATTTATTGTACTTGATGAATGAACGTATTTAGTCTAGTCACAGTTACTTTGGTTTAAATATATAAATGACTTTAGGGTTTTTTTCATGTGTTTGTAATTTGTACTATTGTGGGGGTGTACTTGGACTGCAGGGGTTATTGTCAATGTGTGATTTGTGATTTTATTTTATAGAATTATCTAATGTGATATGCCAATTTTTATAGGTGATATTTACATAATTCTAATAACTGTATATTTGACAACCTATTATAATGTTTTGCATTCAAAAAAAGTTGTTGATGGATATACACAATATGAAAAAGATGTATATTATAACATTGAAAATATAAAATTAGTGACGCAGGAATAAAAGTGTAGAGTGTATGTATTCATTCAAAGTTGTTATTAGCTTAAAACAGACTATTGTGACTCTAAGGTGTTTTATATAAGTCTTATGGTGACCCCAAAGCAAAAACCTATAGTTGCAAACAAAGCATAAAAAGTAAAAAGAAAGGAATTAAAGCAACAGAAAAAAACCAATGATTTAATTTTATAATTTTATTTTTCTTATTTTTAGAGATGAGATTCTCTCTGTGTTGCCCAGTCTAATTTCTAACTCCTGGTCTCAAGTAATCCTCCTGCCTCAGCCTCCCAAAACGTTGGGATTATAGGCATGAGCTGCCACATCTGGCTGCTGCTGCTGCTGCTACTGTTACTGCTTCTTGTTTATTTATTTATTTAAGAAGCTTTATTGTGGCTGTTTTCCTCTTCAAACTGAAGTAACCAGTCATTTTATCTAGTAGTTCTATTTACATTCTCATGGTGACAATGCTCAGTAACTCTCTAGATGACAAGCTGTTAAAATCTCTGTTTTTATACAAATAGTGAAGATCACAAATAACAAAAACAGTATGAGAGAAATAAATGAATAAAAGTTTGACAAAACAACCAGGAAACAACAAAATGGCAATAGTAAGTCCTTACCGATAATCAATAATTTTTGAACATAAATAGATTAAATTCTCTAATAAAAGACATAGAATGGCTAAATGAATAAATAAAAAGACCCAACTATATCCTACCTAGAAGAGGCTCACTTTATCTTTAAGATCACATAGACTGAAAGTGAAAGAATGGAAAGAGATACTCCATGCAGACAAAATAAATATTAAGTCAAAAACTTAGCAAGAACAAAAGATCATTATGTAATGATAAAATATTCCATTTATCAAGAGGATATAGCTATTGTGAATATATAGGGATGCAACATTGGAACTTCTCAATATACAAAGCAAATATTAACAGATCTGAAGGAGGAAATAGAGAGCAATATAATAATAAGGGGGAATTTTAATATCCCTCTTTCCTCAGTGTATAGATCATCTACACAGAAAATCAATAAGAAAATATTGGACTGAAACTACACTTTCAATCAAATGGACCTAGCAGATGTATACAAAACATTCTATCTGAAAGGAAATAAATGCACATTCTTCTCGAGCACAAACTGAACATTATCCTGAACAAATATGTTAGGCCACATATCAAGTCTTAACACATTCAACAAGAACATTGAAATTGTAGTTAGCATCTTTTCTGACCACAATGGTATGAAATTAAAAATCAAAATGAAAACAGAAAAATGTACAAATATGTGAAGATTAAGCAACATGCTCCTAAACAACCAGTGTTTCAAGGGAGAAATCAAAACATGTATTTTAATATATCTCAGAACTAAAAAAAATGGAAATGAAACATACCAAAACTTATGTAATGCAGCAAAATCAGTTCTAAGAGGGAATTTTATAGCAGTAAATGCCTACATAAAGATAAAATAATAATCTCAAATAAACAGCCTAACCTGAAGACACTGGGAGAAAGAACAAATCTCAAAGTTATAAAGAAGGAAATAATAAATATTAGAGCAGAAACAGATGATATATACAAAATTAAAACAATATAAAGATCGACAAACTAAGAGCTAGTTTTTTGAAAAGTTAAATAAAATTGACAATTAGTTAGACTAACCAAGAAGAAAGAGAGAAGATTCAAACAAGTAAAGTTATAAATAAAAGAGGAGACATTACAACTGATACCACAGAAATACAAAGGATTATGAGACTACTATGAGCAATCACATGCCAACAAACTGGACAACCTAGAAAAAAAAAAAGGATACATTTTTAGTAACATATAATTTACCAAGACCGAATCTTGAAGAAATAGAAAATGTGAACTAACCAATGACAGGTAAGGAGATTAAAAATATAATAAAAAACCTCCAAACCAAGAAACATCCAGAACCAAGTGGATTTTTGTGTTGAGTAGATTAATGCTAATCATTCTAAAACTCTTTCAAAAAATTGAAAAGAAGGGAACATGTACAAATTCATTTTATGAGGCCAGCATTGCCTTCATACCTTCTCTTTGCCAGACAAAAACAGTAAAGAAGAGAAAATTACAGGCCAATATCTCTGATGAACATAGATGTAAAAATCCTCAACAAAATTTCAGCAAACCAAATTAAACAGCACATTGAAAGGATAAAACAGCATGATCACATGGGATTTATCCTTAGGATGTAAGAATGGCTCAATCTACACAAATCAATAAATGTGATATACACCATTAACAACATGAAAGATAAAAGAATACATAATCACAATAAGTGCAGTAAAGCCATTTAGCAGAACTCAATATTCTTTCATGATAAAATATCTCAAGACATTGGGAATACAAGGAATGCACCTCAACGTTGTAAAGGTCATATGACAAGTTCATAGATAGCATCGTACTCAAAGATGAGGAGTTGAAAGCTTTTCCACTAAGATGAAGAACAAGACAGAGATGTCCACTCTCAGCACTTCCCACCACAATACTGATAGTCATAGAAAGAGTCAATTGAGAAAAAAACAAAAAACCAAAAACAAATAAACCAGAAATGAAGGAATCCAAATCAGAAGAGAAAACGTAAAATTGTCTCTACAAATGACATGGCCTTATAATACAGATAACTTTAAAAATTCCATAAACAATCCCACAAAACTGTTAGAATTGATAAATGAATTCAATAAAGTTGAAAGATACTAAGTCAACATATAGAAATCGTTGCATTTCTGTATGTTAACAACCAACAATCTAAAATAAAACTAAAAACTATCATTTAAAATAGCATCAAAAATAATAAAATGCTTAAGAATAAATTTTACCAAGGGGGTCAAATATCTATACATTGAAAAGTATAATACACTGACAAAAGAAATTGAAGAAAATATAAGTAAATAGAAAGATAGCCAATGTTTAAGGATTGAAAAAGTTAACATTGCTAAAATGGCCATACTACCGGAAACGATCTAGAGATTCAATGCAATTTCCATTATATTTTAACAACATTTTTCATTGAAATAGAAAGAATCCTAAAATTTGTATGGAAGCATAAAAGATTCAGACTAACCAAAACTGTCTTGAGCAAAAATAACAAAGCCTGAGACATCAAGTTACCTGACTTAAAAAGCACTAAACGGCAGTAATAATGAAAACGGCCTGGTGCTGGCATTAAAATAGACACATACATAAATGGAATAGAATAGAGACCCCAGAAATAAACCCAGATATTTACAGCCAATTGATTTTCTACAAAGGTGTCAAGGACACTAAATGAAGAAAGGACTGCCTCTTCAATAAATATTGATGGGGAAATTGGATATCCACACACAGAAGAATGAAATTAGACCCTTATCTCATCCCATGTACTAAAATAAATTGAATATGGATTAAAGACTCAAATGTAAGTCCTGAACATGTAAAACTGCTAAAACAAAATTTAAGGGGAAGCTCTATTACATTGGTCTTTGTAGTGATTTTTTGGCTATGACCTCAAAAGCACAGGCAACAAATGCAGAAATGACACATGGGATCATAGCAAACTAAAAAGCTTCTACACAGAAAAGAAAATCAATAAAGTGAAGAGAAAACCTATGAAATGAAGAAAATATTTTAAAACCTTACATCTGATAAGAAATTAATATCCAAAATATATAAGAAACTCAAGCAACTCAATAGCAATAAAACAAATAACAGAAATTTAAGAATGAACAAATGATCTGAATCATTATTTTTCTAAACAAGACATATCAATGATCAGCAGGTATATGAAAAAATGGTCAAAATCTCTAATCAACCGGGAAATGCAAGACCACAATAAGCTATAACCTCACACCTGTTTGAATGGTTATCATCAGAAAGTCTTATAGAAACATAGAGTAGAAGGGTGGTTACCAGTTTCAGGGCATGGTTAAATGGGGAGGTATTGGTCAAAGGCTACAAACATTCAGTTACAAGGTGAATAAATTCCAAAGACCTAATGTATCACATCGTGACTATAGTTAATAACAATGTATTGTATGCTTGAAATTTGGTAAGACGGTAGATCTTAAGTATCCTCATCACACAAAATAGCTTACCACATGAAGTGATGGATATTTTGATTAGTTTTATTCAAATAATCACTTCATAATATGTACATATATTAAACTATCACAGTGTATGCCTTAAATATATATAATTTTCTTTGTCAATTATACCTCAATAAAGTTGGGAAAATTAAATTAGGAAATTGTGTTCACTAGTAGGATAAGTCCAGGAGACTTAATGACTGTTGTGTTCCTGGAACACCACGTAGTATCTGGCATATAACATATTGTGCAGTCAGTGAATGTTCATGACCTAGATAGATAAATGGATGGATCACGAGCATAAGGTTCTGTTACTGCTTTTCTTTGGCAGTGGAATATAAGGTTAAGAGGTGATTAATCTCTATGGTAGTGTCAAAATTCTAATGCTAGCACGTGGTCACATAGACAGTTATGAATTCATTGTCTAAGCAAGTGTGTCTTAGGTTTCAGAGAAAGCAGAGATGATTCTTAAAGAGTATTCTTTAAGCCTATGTCATCCTGAATAACCTATCTAGTATTTTCTATATGACCCAAACTGCCTCATAATCTATCTCAAGATCAAGTCACTCTAGGCTTTGTATCTCAGTAAAGATACTTTCTGACAGCTATGGGTCCCTTTCTACATCTGTTCACAAAACTGTTTTTAAGCAAATTTGGAACAAGGCCATCTATAGTTTAGGAGTTGTTAATTACAATGTCTATAAAAAGACTATCTAAATTTTGTATTAAAAAGACTACTGAAATTTTATGCTCGTGTAGAGATCAAAATGGTCAGATGTTATGGAGGATTGGGGCTGGTCACAGGACTTAACTACAGAGCTAGTTAAGGAGCTTTGACCTGGTCCTTGAAGGGATTCATTTTGTTAGTAACCCATTGCTACTGAGCCTGTATGTGTAGCTTTGGGGAAGGGTTATGGCAATGCTACCATTGAATTGCTGAAATGGATCATAGGTAGGAGAGAGTGGGAGATAATCAGGGATAGTAAGGGTGAAGGAGAAAAGATAGAGTTGAAGGAATTAAGTGGGCATTTGAGAGGTAATAAAGGAAAGATGAGCATTTTTAAAGTAATCAATATGATAGCTATGGGAGATAACCGTCTGTGGTGGTGAGATCCTAGTATTACTTGGCCCAGAATAAGTATGTCATTTTGGCTTCATTATCTTCAACTGTAAAATAAAGCAATTGTATGAGCGACCTTTTACAGTCCCTTCCAGCTCCAATATTCTCTAATTTTATGGTGGAAATAATGCTGCACCAAATTACAGGTTACCTGACTCAAGTAACAGATAGTACAGTAACTTGGAACTTGGCAATCAGTGCAACTTATTCACATAGGTGAAGCCCCATAATATTGTTTTAGGTGAACAACCATATAATCAATGCCAAAGATATAGAAATTGTTGCTTTTCAGAGAGTGACATATCTAAAATAGATTAATATAATAATCTTCAGAGTGAAAGTTCATTACAAGTATATTTCCTAGGATGCCATTGTTTAAAATAATAGTAAATTTTTCCTTGAATTAATATGCCCAAGGTTTAAATGAAATGGGACCCATAAGATCTTAGCTCTTCTTATCCTTCTCTGGTAGGTAGAAAGAAAGGAATGTTTTTAAGGCATTCCCTGTGAAGGGGTGTGTAAAGAAACTATATATTCACCACCACCACCACCAATACCTAACAAAACATATATTAGAAACCAATGAAATGAGATTAAGGTGAGCATCAACAACATATTTGAGGATAATGTCAGAAATGGGCATGTTGTAGAATGGATGGGAAGCATCATGGACTAGGAGAGCCACTTTCTCCATTTTCCTTTAGTGATGGTGTTAAGTGCAAGGTTATCAGATAAGTATATATGTATCAGCCTTCTTTTATTTTAGCAATACCTAGTAGAAATTATATTTTTCTCTCTAAACCATTTCTTTCTCTGTGTCTCTGTTGCCCAGCATCAGGACCCCAGAATATGAGGCTCAGGACATTCAGGAGAAAAGAGGGCTATCTGGTCTACTCAGGCAATGGGAGAGTGCCAGCTAAGTAGGCTAATACCTACATTTCTTCATTTGTTGATTTGTGTGTACAACCAAAGTTTGTGCTGAGACCTGTGCTATGCACTGGTGAAAAAATTATAAACAAGAGAGACGTGTTTTCTTCCCTTGTAAATTTTATCTTCTAGATAAAAATAAAATAATCACACTGACATGTGTATGCAAACTATGATATATTATAAAGGAAAAAGTGACCTTTTAGACTAACTAGAGTTAATTTATAAATGAGAGGTGGACAGTCAGGGGAAATTTTTCTTGAAGTGACATTTGAACTGAAATTGGACTGAATGAGTATGGGTTTCCTTTTAGCAAAGACTGGGCAAAACATATAAGGTAGTAAAAACAACATATGCAAGTACCTTAAAGCAGGGAGCACTTGACACATTCAAATAATAAAAAGATGATTGAGGCCGGGTGTAGTGGCTCATGCTTGTAACCCCAGCACTTGGGGAGGCAGAGACAGACAGATCACCTGAGGTCAGGAGTTTGAGACCAGCCTGGCCAATATGGCAAAACTCCCTCTCTACTAAAAACACAAAAAATAACTAGGCATCTTTGCATGTGCCTGTGGTCCCAGCTCCTTGGGAGGCTGAGGCAGGAGAGTCACTTGAACCCTGGAGGTGAAGGTTGCAGTGAGCTGAGACCATGTCACGGCACTCCAGCCTGGGCAACAGAGAAAGACTACATCTCAAAAAAAAAAAAAAAAAAAAAGAAAAGAAAAGAAAAAAGGAAAAAGGAAAAGAAAAGAAAATATGATTTTAAAATAAAGAGAAGTTCAAGAGTGTTATGAAATTCGAAGAGCCCAGCTCAGCTCAGAAAATGAGTTGAATTTAAATGCCTTTTATTTCTTTTTCTTGCCTAATTGCTCTGGTTATAACTTCCAATACTGCATTGAATAGAGGTGGTAAAAGGTGGCATCTTTGTCCTGTTCCTGATCTTAGAGAAAACACTTTCGGTCATTCACCATTAAGTATGATGTTAGATTCAGTAGTAGGAGGCAGATTAAGATGGCAGAATAGAAAGCTCCACTTCCCTTCTGCAAGGACATCAAGTAAACAGTTATCTACAGAGAAAGAAAAAAAAAAAAAACCTTTATAAGAACCAAAAATTAACTGGACACTAATAGTACCTGGTTTTAACTTCATATCACTGATAGAGGCACTGAACAGACAGAAAAAAAACAGCTTTGAATTGCTGACAAATAAACCTCCCCAATACTCCTGCAGAAGCCTGGTGGAGAAAGCATTTCTGGGCACTGGGGGAGAGAGAAAATAGCCATTGTGATACAGTGAATAAAGTACTGTCCTGTTAGAGAAGAAAGAAAAATTGGATGAAACTTAGTTGACGCCTGCCCATGGCAAGAACATTTAAATCAGCCTTCACCAGAGGGGAATTGTTGATCCCAGTGGTCCAAACATGAGTGCCTTGCCAAACCTTGCCACTGAGGGCAACAGCATTCTGGGTCTCCAAGTAAACTTGAAAGGCAGTCTAAGCAATAAGGACTGCAACTCTTAGATGAGACCTAACGCTGAACTGGGCTCAGAAACAGTAAAGAGGTGGGGACATGCAACATACTGATACACCAACTGGGGCAGCCAAGGGAGTACTTGTGTTCCACCGCCCCTAACCCAAGGTTGCATAGTTTGTGGCTCTAAAAGGGATCTCTTCCTTCTGCTTGAGAAGAGGAGAGGGAAGAGTGCGGAGAACTTTGTCCTGTATCTAGGGTACCAGCTCGGCCACAGCAGGACAGGACACCAGTCAGAGTGGTGAGGCCCCCGTTCCATGTGCTCGCTCTCAGATGTAATTTCTAGACACAACCTGGGCCAGAAGGGGACCCACTACCTTGAAGAAAAGAGCCCAGTCTTGGCAGCATTCATCACTTTCTAATTGAAGAGCCCTTGGGCCCAGAATAACCAGCAGTAATATGTAAGTACTAGTTTGAGGGTCTTACGTAAACCTCTGGGACTTGCTGGCTTCAGAGAACAGCATAGCCACAGACATGTAGAGCACAAAGTGGGTTCTAGGGGTCCCCAGTTCCAAGACTTGACTCTTGGATGACATTTCTAGACCTGCCCTGGGTCAGAAGGGATCCCACAGCCCTGAAGGGTGACTCCTGAGACAGGCAACATTCACAACAAGGTGACTTAAAAAGAGACCTTGGGCCTTACATGAACATATGCAGTAGTCTGGAAGTACTCCTCCTTGCCAGTGGTGGCAGTGGCTATGGGGTGAAGCTCCTTTGCATTTGGAAAGGGGAAAGAAGAGAAGGAAGGACTGCATCTTGTGGTTTGAGTCTCAGCTCAGTCACAATATAATAGAACACTAGACTTCTATGGATTTTGACTCTAGTACCTGACTCCCGAAGGGCACTTCTACACCAACCCAGGGTCAAGCAGAGCTTGATGCCCTGAAGGGAAGAAACAGACCTTGACATCCTGAAAGTAACAACACAGGCCTGAATGACTGTCACATGATGATTGTAGAGCTCCAAGCCTTGAGTAAACATAGGTAGTAGTCAGGAAGTTGTTGTGGGAGGTCTTGGGCAAGACACAGTGCTGTACTGGCTTCAGGTCTGACCTAAGGCAGTCATAGTGGTGGTATCCAGAGGTGCTTTTGTCACTTCATCACCAATTTTAGGAGGCTCAGAAAAGAGAGAAAGACTTCCTTTTTTGAGAGAAAGTAACAGAAAAGAATAGGAGTCTCTGCCTGGTAATCCAGAAAATTCTCCTAGATATTGTCCAAGACCATCAAGGTGGTATCTCCATGAGTTTGCAAGAACCACAGCATTACTGGGCTTGGGGTGTCCTGTAAAGCAGCTACAGCTTAGATCACAACAACCATGTCCTTTCAAATATCTGGAAGTCCTTCCCAAGAAGGATGGCTACAAAATAAGCCTCGACAGTGAAGACTGGAATAAACACCAAACAATTCAATGCCCAGGGAAGAATATGTACTAGCATCAACACCATCCAGGAAAGCATGGCATCACCAACTGAACTAAATAAGGCACCAGGGACCATCCTGGGGAAAGAGATATGTGACCTTTCAGAGAGATAATAATAAATTGCTGTGTTGAGAAAACTCAGAGAAATTCAAGATAGCACAGAGAAGGAATTCAGAATTCTATCAGATAAATTCAACAAAGAGACTGAAATAATGAAAGAGAATCAAGCAGAAATTCTGCAGTGGAGAAATGCAATTGGCATACTGAATAATTCATCTGAGTTATTTAATAGCAGAATTGATCAAGCAGAAGAAAGAATTAGGGAGCTTGAAGACAAGTTATTTGAAAATATAGTCAGAGGAGACAAATGAAAAAAAAAATGAAGCTTGCCTACAGGATCCAAAAAATATCCTGAAAAAGGCAAATTTAAGAGTTGTTGGTCTAGAATGATGGTTTCCAGCTGCATCCATGTCCCCGCAAAGGACACGAACTCATCCTTTTTTATGGCTGCATAGTATTCCATGTTGTATATGTGCCACATGGGAATCGAACAATGAGAACACTTGAACACAGGAAGGGGAATATCACACACTGGGGCCTGTCGTGGGATGGGGGGATGGGGGAGGGATAGCATTAGGAGATATTCCTAATGTAAATGACAAGTTAATGGGTGCAGTACACCAACATGGCACGTGTATACATATGTAACAAACCTGCACGTTGTGCACATGTACCCTAGAACTTAAAGTATAATAATAATAATAATAAAAGAGTTATTGGCCTTTATAAGTAGGTAGAGAAAGAGATTAGGGTAGAATGTTTATTCAACAAGATAATAACAGAGAACTTCCCAAACCTACAGAAAGATGTCACTGTCCAAGTACAAGAAGGTTTTAGAACAACAAGCAGATTTAACCCAAAGAAGACTACCTCAAGGCATTTAGTTGTCAAACTCCCAAAAGCCAAGAATAAAGAAAGGATCCTAAAAGCAGCAAGAGAAAATAAACAAATAACATACAATAGAGCTTCAGTAAGTCTGGCAGCAGACATATCAATGGAAACCTTACAAGCCAGGAGAGAGTGGCATGATGTACCTAATGTGCTGAAGGGGGAAATAAAAGTAAAACTTTTCCTCCAAAAATAGCATATGCAGTGAAAGTATCCTTCAAATATGAAGGAGAAATAAGGACTTTCCCTGACAAACAAAAGCTGAAGGATTTCATCAATACCACACTCATCTTACAAGAAATGCTAAGCGGAGTACTTCAATCAGAAATAAGAAGACATTAATGAGCAATACATAACCCCCTGAGGTTCAGAATTCACTGGTAATAATAAGTACACAGAAAGACAAATAATATAATGTCATTGTAACTGTGATGTGTAAAACACTCATCCTAACTAAAGACTAAACAATGAATCAATGAAAAATAATAAATACAACAACTTTTAAAAACATAGTAATTATAAAAATATATAAATAGAAACAACAAAAAAGGTAAAATTGGAGGGATAAAATTAAGGTGCAGAATTTTTATTAGTTTTTTTCTTTCCTTGTTTGTTTATGTAAACAGTGTTCAGTTGTTATTAGCTTAAAATAATGGTTATAAGATCATATTTGCAGCCTTGTGGTAACCTCAAACCAAATAATATAGAATGTATACACAAAAAATAAAAAGTAATAAAGTAAATCATATTACCACAGAAAGTCTCCTTCAGGAGAGTAAGACAGGAAGACAGAAAAGAAAAAAGTGAAAACCATAAAACAGACAGAAAACAAATAATAAAATGATAGGGGTAGGTCCTTACTTATCAGTAATAACACTGGATGTAAATGGACTAAACTCACTAATGAAAGGACATAGACTAGCTGAATGGAAGAAAAAACAAGACCCCTGATCTGCTGCCTAAAAGAAACACACTTCACCTATAAAGCCACAAATAGACTTAAAATAAAGGGATAAAAAAAGATATCCATGCCAATAAAAAACAAAAAAGGAAGATGGTCGAATAGGAACAGCTCCAGTCTCCAGCTCCAAGCACCAGCGACACAGAAGACAGGTGATTTCTGCATTTTCAACTGAGGTACCAGGTTCATCTCACTAAGGAGTGCTGGACAATCGGTGCTGGTCAGATGCTGCAGCCCGACCAGCGAGAGCTGAAGCAGGGCGAGGCATCACCTCACCTGGGAAGTGCAAAGGGGAAGGAAATCCCTTTTGCTAGCCAGGGGAACTGAGACACACAACACCTGGAAAATCGGGTAACTCCCACCCCAATACTGCGCTTTACCAAGGGTCTTAGCAAATGGCACACCAGGAGCTTATATCCCACACCTGGCCTGGAGGGTCCCACACCCATGGAGCCTCCCTCATTGCTAGCACAGCAGTCTGAGTCTAACTGCAAGGCAGCAGCGAGGCTGGGGGAGGGGTGCCTGCCATTGCTGAGGCTTAAGTAGGTAAACAAAGTCACTGGGAAGCTCGAACTGGGTGGAGCCCACAGCAGCTCAAGGAGGCCTGCCTGTCTCTGTAGACTCCACCTCTGGGGACAGGGCACAGCTAAACAAAAAGCAGCAGAAACCTCTGCAGATGCAAATGACCCTGTCTGACAGCTTTGAAGAGAGCAGTGGATCACCCAACATGGAGGTTGAGATCTGAGAACAGACAGATTGCCTGCTCAAGTAGGTCCCTGACCCCTGAGTAGCCGAACTGGGAGACATCCCCCACTAGGTGCAGACCGACACCCCCCACCTCACACAATGGGGTACACCCCTGAGATGAAGCTTCCAAAGCAAGAATCAGACAGGTACACTCACTGTTCAGCAATATTCTATCTTCTGCAGCCTCTGCTGCTGATACCCAAGCAAATAGGGTCTGGAGTGGACCTCGAGCAATCTCCAACAGACCTACAGCTGAGGGTCCTGACTGTTAGAACAAAAACTAACAAACAAGAAGGACACCCACACCAAAACCCCATCACTCCGTCACCATCATCAAAGACCAAAGGCAGATAAAACCACAAAGATGGGGGAAAAGCAGGACAGAAAAGCTGGAAATTCAAAAAATAAGAGTGCATCTCTTCATTCAAAGGAATGCAGCTCATCGTCAGCAATGGATCAAAGCTGGATGGAGAATGACTTTGACGGGTTGAGAGAAGATGGCTTCAGTCCATCAAACTTCTCAAAGCTAAAGGAGGAATTACGTACCCAGTGCAAAGAAACTAAAAATCTTGAAAAAAGAATGGAAGAATGGATAACTAGAATAATCAATGCAGAGAAGGCCATAAACGAACTGACAGAGATAAAAACCATGACATGAGAAATACGTGACAAATGTACAAGCTTCAGTAACTGACTCGATCAACTGGAAGAAAGAGTATCAGCTATTGAGGATCAAATGAATGAAATGAAGCGAGAAGAGAATTCTAAAGAAAAAAGAGGAAAAAGAAATGAACAAAGCCTTCAAGAAGTATGGGATTATGTGAAAAGACCAAATCTACATCTGAA